>NW_027675516.1:572500-707500 GCF_965601325.2 Salmo salar | reverse complement strand
AGGTGGGTAGATGGCAGGTTGAATAAAGAGAAGCTAGTGATGTGGGGGTTCTCTCATAACCCTCAGTCCCCAGGTGGGTAGATGGCAGGTTGAATAAAGAGAAGCTAGTGATGTGGGGGTTCTCTCATAACCCTCAGTCCCCAGGTGGGTAGATGGCAGGTTGAATAAAGAGAAGCTAGTGATGTGGGGGTTCTCTCATAACCCTCAGTCCCCAGGTGGGTAGATGGCAGGTTGAATAAATAGAAAACAATAGGCTACATAAAACAATCCATAAATGTATAATTATAATGTAATTAACACAAAACATTAAGGACACCTTTTCTTTCCATGACAAACTGACCAGGCGTAACTCAATATTAGGAAGGTATCCTTAATATTTTGTCCACTCAGTGGCTCTGACCCTTTACGTAACAGTCAATCCTCTTTGCCAGGAACCTTCTGTAACGGTTGCTGTCGGATAAAGCGGACCAAGACGCAGCGGGGAAATGTGCACTAATCTTCTTTTTTTATTTAATTGGCAAAGAAGGTGAACCAAAAATAAACACATACACCAAAAAGACACAACGACGACGAATTAGTCTGGTAAGGCACAAGGCACACAGAACAATCTCCCACAAAACACAAACATAACACATACCAATATATAGGACTCTCAATCAAAGGCAACTACAAACACCTGCCTCCAATTGAGAGTCCAACACCCAAATACCTAAAATAGAAATACTAAACTAGAGAGAACATAGAAATACAAAAAACATAGAACATAACCCAAAACCCGGAAATAATAAATCAAACACCCTTCTAAGCAAACAACCACCCCGAACCACATAAAACAAATACCCTCTGCCACGTCCTGACCAAACTACAAACACAAATAACCCCTATTACTGGTCAGGACGTGACACCTTCTTTAAATGTTCCCAAATGTTTCCACACTGATGCTCTCTCACAGCTGCTACAGGGCCTCTTGGGTTGAGGAGTCATTCTCTTCTAACCTGATCACAGCTGCTCCAGGGCCTCTTGGGTTGAGGAGTCATTCTCTTCTAACCTGATCACAGCTGCTCCAGGGCCTCTTGGGTTGAGGAGTCATTCTCTTCTAACCTGATCACAGCTGCTCCAGGACCTCTTGGATTGAGGAGTCATTCTCTTCTAACCTGATCACAGCTACTCCAGGGCCTCTTGGGTTGAGGAGTCATTCTCTTCTAACCTAAGCACAAACAAAGACAAGATTCAAACAAATAAACATGATGGTCCAACATAATAGGGGACAGGGGGGGTGTAGGGAAGGTAGGGGAGAGGAGGGGGTTATGGGGAAGGTAGGGGAGAGGAGGGGGGTATGGGGAAGGTAGGGGAGAGGAGGGGGGTATAGGGAAGGTAGGGGAGAGGAGGGGGTATAGGGAAGGTAGGGGAGAGGAGGGGTGTATAGGGAAGGTAGGGGAGAGGATGGCGGGGTTTTGGGAAGGTAGGGGAGAGGAAGGGGGGGTATAGGGAAGGTAGGGGAGAGGAGGGGGGTATAGGGAAGGTAGGGGAGAGGTAGGGGGTATAGGGAAGGTAGGGGAGAGGAGGGGGTATAGGGAAGGTAGGGGAGAGGAGGGGGGTATAGGGAAGGTAGGGGAGAGGAGGGGGTATAGTGAAGCTACGGGAGAGGAGGTGGTATAGGGAAGGTAGGGGAGAGGAGGGGGGCACAGGGAAGGCAGGGCAGAGGAGGGGGGATAGGGTAAGGTAGGGAGAGGAAGGGGGGTATAGGGAAGGTAGGGGAGAGCAGGGGGTATAGGGAAGGTAGGGGAGAGGAGGGGGTATAGGGAAGGTAGGGGAGAGGAGGGGGTATAGGGAAGGTAGGGGAGAGGAAGGGGGGTATAGGGAAAGTAGGGGAGAGGAGGGGGTATAGGGAAGGTAGGGGAGAGGAGGGGGTATAGGGAAGGTAGGGGAGAGGAGGGGGTATAGTGAAGGTAGGGGAGAGGAGGGGGTATAGGGAAGGTAGGGGAGAGGAGGGGGGCACAGGGAAGGCAGGGCAGAGGAGGGGGGATAGGGTAAGGTAGGGAGAGGAAGGGGGGTATAGGGAAGGTAGGGGAGAGCAGGGGGTATAGGGAAGGTAGGGGAGAGGAGGGGGTATAGGGAAGGTAGGGGAGAGGAGGGGGTATAGGGAAGGTAGGGGAGAGGAAGGGGGGTATAGGGAAGGTAGGGGAGAGGAGGGGGTATAGGGAAGGTAGGGGAGAGGAGGGGGTATAGGGAAGGTAGGGGAGAGGAGGGGGTATAGGTAAGGTAGGGGAGAGGAGGGGGGGTATAGGGAAGGTAGGGGAGAGGAGGGGGTATAGGGAAGGTAGGGGAGAGGAGGGGGGTATAGGGAAGGTAGGGGAGAGGAAGGGGGGTATAGGGAAAGTAGGGGAGAGGAGGGGGGGCATAGGGAATATAGGGGAGAGGAGGGGGGTATAGGGAAGGTAGGGGAGAGGAGGGGTATAGGGAAGGTAGGGGAGAGGAGGGGGTATAGGGAAGGTAGGGGACAGGGGGTGTATAGGGAAGGTAGGGGAGAGGAGGGGGTATAGGGAAGGTAGGGGAGAGGAGGGGGTATAGGGAAGGTAGGGGAGAGGAAGGGGGGTATAGGGAAAGTAGGGGAGAGGAGGGGGTATAGGGAAGGTAGGGGAGAGGAGGGGGTATAGGGAAGGTAGGGGAGAGGAGGGGGTATAGTGAAGGTAGGGGAGAGGAGGGGGGATAGGGTAAGGTAGGGAGAGGAAGGGGGGTATAGGGAAGGTAGGGGAGAGCAGGGGGTATAGGGAAGGTAGGGGAGAGGAGGGGGTATAGGGAAGGTAGGGGAGAGGAGGGGGTATAGGGAAGGTAGGGGAGAGGAAGGGGGGTATAGGGAAGGTAGGGGAGAGGAGGGGGTATAGGGAAGGTAGGGGAGAGGAGGGGGTATAGGGAAGGTAGGGGAGAGGAGGGGGTATAGGTAAGGTAGGGGAGAGGAGGGGGGGTATAGGGAAGGTAGGGGAGAGGAGGGGGTATAGGGAAGGTAGGGGAGAGGAAGGGGGGTATAGGGAAAGTAGGGGAGAGGAGGGGGGGCATAGGGAATATAGGGGAGAGGAGGGGGGTATAGGGAAGGTAGGGGAGAGGAGGGGTATAGGGAAGGTAGGGGAGAGGAGGGGGTATAGGGAAGGTAGGGGACAGGGGGTGTATAGGGAAGGTAGGGGAGAGGAGGGGGTATAGGGAAGGTAGGGGAGAGGAGGGGGGACTTCCTCCATGTCAGGTAAGCAGCCTCCAAGTCTACCCTCACCAACTGACCAGACTGAGTGAGTTCTGAACATCCCTCTCTGTCCTCTGATGCTGCGTCCAAGTCTTCTTGGGTCTTTCTGGTGTCTCTGTCTTGACTCTTTAGTGAATTTTTTCAGTTCTTTCCCAGGCTGCCTGAAACACACATAAAGATGGCACATTCATAAGAGTTATAAACTATCAAAATAAAGAGAATCCCACACTCCATATATAAACTCCCAGTCATTTATTGGGTATTTACCAACGTTTCTTGAACCAGGTTATGTAGACGAACAGTGCAATTAGTGCAACCAATGACAATAGAGAGGGGTGTGTCATAATGATTAAGTTAATTACAATGAATTAATGAAACTGTTAAAAAAAACAATAGTTTATGGCATATTAAAGGGTTATACACACACATGGAATCGTTGAAGTTTTATTTTCTGAGTTTTAATTAAATATGTGATAAGGGAATGGTCTGGGAACCTGGGATCCAACATGTATAAAATGTCTGATGGTTTTTCTTTAATTTGTCTAATATAATAAGAAACACCATTTTGAAAGGGTGGTATGACTTTTGACCTCTATCATGGCACCCCTTTGTGGTCTGATCAGCCTCATGGGAGGGCCATTTGGATGATGAATTTAAGGTCATTTGTAATACTGGTTTTAAGGAAATTTGTATAACTGATAATGATGATGGAGTTTAAAGTTCTTAGACACATTGGTAATTTGAACCAATGAGAAGACAGAATGACGATAAGGGTACAATAATTTTTCTTTGTGGAGTAGTTCAGATTAGTGAATTTGATCTGATTATGTTATTTGAATATCTTTTGACCAGTAGTGGTATTTTTATACATTATAAAGCTACGTTTATCTGTGGTTGGAAGCAGTGTAAGGAATTTAACACAACAAGGTTGTGAAATTGCCATAATATTATTATTATATTTAGCCAGAATAAGCGTAATAACGGTAGACTTAGGTTAACCTCTTACATCTAGACGTTCCGCTAGCGGAACACCTGCTCCAATATCCAATGATAGGCGTGGCGCGAATTACAAATTCCTCAAAAATACAAAAACTTCAATTTTTCAAACATATGACTATTTCACAGCATTTTAAAGATAAGACTCTCCTTTATCTAACCACACTGTCCGATTTCAAAAAGGCTTTACAGCGAAAGCAAAACATTAGATTATGTCAGCAGAGTACCAAGCCAGAAATAATCAGACACCCATTTTTCAAGATAGCATATAATGTCACAAAAACCCAGAAGACAGCTAAATGCAGCACTAACCTTTGATGATCTTCATCAGATGACACACCTAGGACATTATGTTATACAATACATGCATGTTTTGTTCAATCAAGTTCATATTTATATCAAAAAACAGCTTTTTACATTAGCATGTGACGTTCAGAACTAGCATACAAACTTCCGGAGGAATTTGCTAACATTTTACTAAATTACTCACGATAAACGTTCACAAAAAGCATAACAATTATTTTAAGAATTATAGATACAGAACTCCTCTATGCACTCGATATGTCCGATTTTAAAATAGCTTTTTGGTGAAAGCACTTTTTGCAATATTCTAAGTACATAGCCCAGCCATCACGGGCTAGCTATTTAGACACCCGGCAAGTTTAGCCTTCACCAAAATCAGATTTACTATCATAAAACTTTGATTACCTTTTGTTGTCTTCGTCAGAATGCACTCCCAGGACTGCTACTTCAATAACAAATGTTGGTTTGGTCCAAAATAATCCATCGTTATATCCGAATAGCGGCGTTTTGTTCGTGCGTCCCAGACACTATCCGAAATGGTAAATCAGGGTTGCGCGCATGGCGCAATTCGTGACAAAAAATGTCTAAATATTCCATTACCGTACTTCGAAGCATGTCAACCGCTGTTTAAAATCAATTTTTATGCAATTTATCTCGTAAAAAAGCGATAATATTCCGACCGGGAATCTCCTTTTCGGCAAACAGAGGAAAAATCACAAAGACGGGGGCGGCCAGGTCACGCGCCTAAACCCACAGTCCCTTGATCGGCCACTTGAGAAAGGCGATAATGTGTTTCAGCCTGGGGCTGGGATGACGACATTCTGTTTTTTCCCGGGCTCTGAGCGCCTATGGACGACGTAGGAAGTGTCACGTTAGAGCAGAGATCCTTAGTAAAAGATAGAGATGGAAAAGAAGTTCAAGAAATGGTCAGACAGGCCACTTCCTGTAAAGGAATCTCTCAGGTTTTGACCTGCCATTTGAGTTCTGTTATACTCACAGACACCATTCAAACAGTTTTAGAAACTTTGGAGTGTTTTCTATCCAAAGACAATAATTATATGCATATTCTAGTTAATGGGCAGGAGTAGTAACCAGATTAAATCAGATATGTTTTTTATCCAGCCGTGAAAATACTGCCCCCTAGCCATAACAGGTTAAGAAGGTAGAGCAGGGCTTTATTATGGACAGACTTCTCCCCATCTTAGCTACTGTCGTATCAATATGTTTTGACCATGGCAGTTTACAATCCAGGGTTACTCCAAGCAGTTTAGTCACCTCAACTTGCTCAATTTCCACATTATTCATTACGAGATGAACAGGTGAGCAGTACGCGTCTATGAAATGAGAGCATGAACAGTGTGAGGACCGTTAAAACGTCTTAGGGCTAGGGGGCAGTTTTCGGAAGTTCAGAGATTCTGGCGAGCCCAAAGTAAAATGCCTGTTACTCAGGCCCAGAAGCTATGCATAGAATTGGTAGATTTGGAAAGAAAACACTCTGACGTTTCCAAAATTGTTCAAATAATGTCTGTGAGTATAACAGAACAGATATGGCAGGCGAAAACCCGAAGAAAATCCGACCAGAAAATAAATAAATAAAATCACAGGCTCATAGTTTGTAAAGCTATTGAAAACTCCTATGTCCGTCACCCAGATTGCAATTCATAATAGCTTCCACTAGATGTCAACAGTATTTATTCATGGTTTTGAGGCTTCTATTTTAAAAAATAAATAAATATTTACACTTTCAGTGAGCTGACTGCTTGGGTCACATCAGTGTTTTTGTGCGCGATGGAGAGGGTGCACACTTGCGTATTTGTCATTCCTATTGAACACAGTACTTTCCGTATGAAATATTATAGTTTATTTACATTTTAGACAACCTGAGGATGATATAGACACATTATTTGACTTGTTTGGACGAAATTTACTGGTAGCTTTTAGAACTTCTTTGTCTGCATGTTGAAGGAGTGGATTTCTGAAGTCACGGCGCCTGGGCTCTGGGCCCCAGGGCAAAATTATTGCCCCCCCCCCACTCTGGGACCTATGGTTGCCACCAGTCTGCTTGCCGTTCTCAGTTATCGTCAGGTACTGTATGTGGATGATCAGGGCTTTATTCAGAAAAAGTTTCTTGGGCTACCTTGATTTGCCAAGTGGGCGAGATTTGAATTCCGTGTTTATCTTCATGGACAAACTTGTTGTTCAAACCTACGATGGCTCAGCTTCAAGGGAACGTATCTGCTGTTTGTATTTCCAGCTGAGTCCTCTCCTGTTCCATGATTTAACAAGCGATGACCACTCCACTACCATTGTCAACTACCTCCTCACATGAACTGGAAGCCACGTCTCATGTGGCCCACTCATCCACTGGCACATTGAATGTTTCCTCTCCAAGCACTGTGAGGGAACCCCTGTCAATTTTCTCTCATTACTTTATGTAGAGTCAATCACAAACACAATCACATTATTACACGTCTATGATTTTACTCCTTGCTTGGACTAACTCATTCTTAGCTCTTTTGTCTCACTGTGTAGTGTTTTTGTGTTATTGTCTTCCCAATCCTGTCCTGCACTGGTCAAGCCTCTGAACACCTCAACTCATGCCTCATACCCTCATTCAATCACTGCTGTGATCCCTTCCCAAAATGGTGTAAGTAGCCCTCTCATTCCTATTCCCCATAATATTGTACTATAAGTGTCTTTATTAAATGCTTTAGGTTAAAATAATTACTCTTTGACAATTTTAGAAACACATTTTGACGTCTCTGTGGGTCTCCCATCCTCCTCAACAACAGAAATGTCTAATAACGTCTAATACAATTCATCATTAATAATTCTGCAAGTTTTCTGTGTTCAGAAGCCTGATTCTACTCACTGTGGTAGTGTGGAAGTGTTGAGCTGTATTATTTGACCTGTGGTCCTGTTGTCCCCAGTTCCAGTGGTGAAGATAATGTCTTAATTGAGCTTCTTGTCTGTGACTGAGATACGTAATCTGCACATTTACTAAAACGTCAGCTCTCATCTCTCCCAATGTTCTCAATGTCAAACCATGAAGGCCGGGTAGTTTTTTTTCATGATTGCAACCCAGGTCGTTTTAGTCGGCTGGCCCTCGCTAAATATTCGTCGCCAGACCCACTGGCTCCAGGTCATCTACAAGTCTATGCTAGGTAAAGCTCCGCCTTATCTCAGCTCACTGGTCACGATAACAACACCCAACCGTAGCACGCGCTCCAGCAGGTACATCTCACTGGTCATCCCCAAAGCCAACACCTCCATTGGCCGCCTTTCCTTCCAGTTTTCTGCTGCCAGTGACTGGAACGAATTGCAAAAATCGCTGAAGCCGGAGACTTATTGCTCCCTCACTAACTTTAAACATCAGCTATCTGAGCAGCTAACCGATCGCTGCAGCTGTACACAGCCCATCTGTAAATAGCCCATCCAATCTACCTACCTCATCCCCATATTGTTTTTATTTACTTTACTGCTCTTTTGCACACCAGTATCACTACTTACACATCATCATCTGCTCATCTATCACTCCAGTGTTAATCTGCTAAATTGTCATTACTTTGCTACTACGGCCTATTTATTGCCTTACCTCCTCACTCCATTTCCACACACTGTATATAGACTTTCTTTTTTCTTTTGTGTTGACTGTACGCTTGTTTATTCCATGTAACTCTGTGTTGTTGTTTCTGTCGCACTGCTTTGCTTTATTCTTGGCCAGGTCGCAGTTGTAAATGAGAACTTGTTCTCAACTGGCCTACCTAGTTAAATAAAGGACTTGTTCTCAACTAGCCTACCTGGTTAAATAAAGGTGAAATAATAAAAATAAAAAGATCCTATATCATAATGAATCAGATTGCATGGAGAGGGGGGACCTGATCCTAGATCGTAATGAATCAGATTACATGGAGAGGGGGGACCTGATCCTAGATCATAATGAATCAGATTACATGGAGAGGGGGGACCTGATCCTAGATCATAATGAATCAGATTACATGGAGAGGGGGGACCTGATCCTATATTATAATGAGTCAGATTACATGGAGAGGGGGGGACCTAATCCTATATCATAATGAATCAGATTACATGGAGAGGGGGGACCTGATCCTAGATCATAATGAATCAGATTACATGGAGAGGGGGGGACCTAATCCTAGATCATAATGAATCAGATTACATGGAGAGGGGGGGACCTGATCCTATATCATAATGAATCAGATTACATGGACAAAGGGGACCTGATCCTAGATCATAATGAATCAGATTACATGGAGAGGGGGGACCTGATCCTAGATCATAGTGAATCAGATTACATGGAGAGGGGAGACCTGATCCTAGATCATAATGACTCAGATTACATGGAGAGGGGGACCTGATCCTAGATCATAATGAATCAGATTACATGGAGAGGAGGGACCTGACCCTAGATCATAATGAATCAGATTACATGGAGAGGGGGGGGACCTGATCCTATATCATAATGAATCAGATTACATGGAGAGGGGGGACCTGATCCTAGATCATAATGAATCAGATTACATGGAGAGGGGGGACCTGATCCTAGATGATAATGAATCAGATTACATGGAGAGGGGGGACCTGATCCTATATCATAATGAATCAGATTACATGGAGAGGGTGGATCTGATCCTAGATCATAATGAATCAGATTACATGGAAAGGGGGGGACCTGATCCTATATCACCTTCCCTATACCCCCTCCTCTCCCCTACCTTCCCTATACCCCCTCCTCTCCCCTACCTTCCCTATACCCCCCCCTCCCCTATTATGTTGCATTATCATGTTTATTTGTTTGAATCTTGTCTTTGTTTGTGATCAGGTTAGACGAGAATGACTCCTCAACCCAAGAGGCCCTGGAGCAGCTGTGATCAGGTTAGAAGAGAATGACTCCTCAACCCAAGAGGCCCTGGAGAATCTGTGAGAGAGCATCAGTGTTGAAGCATTTGGGGAAATTTAAAGAAGGTTTCCTGGAAAAGAGGTTTGACTGTTACGTAAACGGTCAGAGCCACTGAGTGGACAAAATATTAAGGATACCTTCCTAATATTGAGGTACGCCTGGTCAGTTTGTCATGGAAAGAAAGGTGTCCTTAATGTTTTGTGTAAATTACATAATAATTATACATTTATGGATTGTTTTATGTTGCCTTTTGTTTTCTCTTTATTCAACCTGCCATCTACCCACCTGGGGACTGAGGGTTATGAGAGAACCCCCACCTCACTAGCTTCTCTTTATTCAACCTGCCATCTACCCACCTGGGGACTGAGGGTTATGAGAGAACCCCCACATCACTAGCTTCTCTTTATACAACCTGCCATCTACCCACCTGGGGACTGAGGGTTATGAGAGAACCCCCACATCACTAGCTTCTCTTTATTCAACCTGCCATCTACCCACCTGGGGACTGAGGGTTATGAGAGAACCCCCACATCACTAGCTTCTCTTTATTCAACCTGCCATCTACCCACCTGGGGACTGAGGGTTATGAGAGAACCCCCACATCACTAGCTTCTCTTTATTCAACCTGCCATCTACCCAACTGGGGACTGAGGGTTATGAGAGAACCCCCACATCACTAGCTTCTCTTTATTCAACCTGCCATCTACCCACCTGGGGACTGAGGGTTATGAGAGAACCCCCACATCACTAGCTTCTCTTTATTCAACCTGCCATCTACCCACCTGGGGACTGAGGGTTATGAGAGAACCCCCACATCACTAGCTTCTCTTTATACAACCTGCCATCTACCCACCTGGGGACTGAGGGTTATGAGAGAACCCCCACATCACTAGCTTCTCTTTATTCAACCTGCCATCTACCCACCTGGGGACTGAGGGTTATGAGAGAACCCCCACATCACTAGCTTCTCTTTATTCAACCTGCCATCTACCCACCTGGGGACTGAGGGTTATGAGAGAACCCCCACATCACTATCTTGCATGTTCTGCAGCCTTGTAAAGATAAGGAGGGGACGACTGGGAGGCAGGTTGGCATGTATTGTCATGAATCTTGCCCTGGAGGCAGGTTGGCATTTATTGTCATGAATCTTGCCCTGGAGGCAGGTTGGCATTTATTGTCATGAATCTTGCCCTGGAGGCAGGTTAGCATTTATTGTCATGAATCTTGCCCTGGAGGCAGTTCAGCAAAGTATTCCCTAGCTGGCACAGGCACAAAGTAATACAATCAGATTTTAATCCTAACCTCAACCCTAACCACACTGCTAATCCTTCCCTTAAATTAAGACCATAAAACAACATTATTTTCAACAGCCATTTCTGACTTTGCAGCTGACATATCTAGAAGAAAAATCTCACAGTTCTGCCTCCAGGTCAAGATTCATGCCAAACGTCAACATGAGACAGGGAGAAGCAATGTAAAAATCAATAACGAAATTGTTTTCACAATTAACATGCTTTTTCTTGTTTCAAGTATGTTTTATTATGAAAAGTACAATATAACCATGTATACTTGTACAACTATGAAGCGTATGTCCACATATAATTGTACAATTGGTTTTTCCAACATAAAAGACAAGAAATAATCACATTGGTATTTTAACAGTGTTATTGTAAGAGTTTAAATGTTTAAACAGAGGATACATCTAAAACAGGATAAAACAAGTGCAGTATGTTGTGAGAATGTTACTTTAACGTCGACTCATAACGTCACACTATAACTTCATGGGAGTCTTGTGGAAAGACTGCATGTTGTTTTGGGTGGATTGAGTGACGTCTTCATCAACATTTTGCAGAATATTCCGGTAGTATTTTCACCTCTTGTTGGCTGCAGACATTCATAAGGAGTTCCAGTAGTTTATTTGCCATTTGCAGGTATTAAAAGTAATACATACACTGTAATTCCTTGTTGGATCTCTCTCACATACAGGACAGTAAATACCAGAGGAGGCTGCTGAGGGCAGGACGGCTCATAATAATGTCTGGAACAGAGTGAATGAAATGGAACACATGGAAACCACGTGTTTGATACCATTCCACTTATTCCACTCCAGCCATTACAAGCCTGTCCTCCCTAAATAAGGTCCCACCAACCTCCAGTGGTACAAACACAAACAGTAAAATATATCATAAAAAATGCAAAGTGGTAAAAGATCAGAAAAGGAACCCAAAAGGTTCAGTCATGTTGTAATAGTCTGATGACAACAGTTTAGGTTGATGATTTAACAGGCAGATAGAACTGGGATAGAAGCTGTTCTAGAACCTGTGGTCCAGAAACTGATTTAACAGGCAGATAGAACTGGGATAGAAGCTGTTCTAGAACCTGTGGTCCACAAACTGATTTAACAGGCAGATAGAACTGGGATAGAAGCTGTTCTAGAACCTGTGGTCCAGAAACTGATTTAACAGGCAGATAGAACTGGGATAGAAGCTGTTCTAGAACCTGTGGTCCAGAAACTGATTTAACAGGCAGATAGAACTGGGATAGAAGCTGTTCTAGAACCTGTGGTCCAGAAACTGATTTAACAGGCAGATAGAACTGGGATAGAAGCTGTTCTAGAACCTGTGGTCCAGAAACTGATTTAACAGGCAGATAGAACTGGGATAGAAGCTGTTCTAGAACCTGTGGTCCAGAAACTGATTTAACAGGCAGATAGAACTGGGATAGAAGCTGTTCTAGAACCTGTGGTCCAGAAACTGATTTAACAGGCAGATAGAACTGGGATAGAAGCTGTTCTAGAACCTGTGGTCCAGAAACTGATTTAACAGGCAGATAGAACTGGGATAGAAGCTGTTCTAGAACCTGTGGTCCAGAACCTGATTTAACAGGCAGATAGAACTGGGATAGAAGCTGTTCTAGAACCTGTGGTCCAGAAACTGATTTAACACGTGTGAGTGTCCAGTGTGTGTTTGTCAATTGTGTGTGTTTCAGTGTTTATGTGTGTCAGTGTGTGTGTGTTCAGTGTGTTTGTGTGTGTGTATCCAGTGTGTTTGTGTGTGTGTGTGTGTGTGTGTGTGTGTATCCAGTGTGTTTGTGTGTGTGTGTGTGTGTGTGTGTGTCCAGTGTGTGTGTGTGTGTGTATCCAGTGTGTTTGTGTGTGTGTGTATCCAGTGTGTGTGTGTGTGTGTGTATCCAGTGTGTGTGTGTGTGTGTGTGTGTGTGTGTATCCAGTGTGTTTGTGTGTGTGTATCCAGTGTGTGTGTCAAGCGTGTGTGTCCAGTGTGTGTGTGTGTGTCCAGTGAGTGTGTGTGTGTCCAGTGAGTGTGTGTGTCCAGTGTGTGTGTGTTTATCCAGTGTGTGTGTGTTTATCCAGTGGGTCCAGTGTGTGTGTGTGTGTGTGTGTGTCCAGTGTGTTTGTGTGTGTCCAGTGTGTGTGTGTGTCCAGTGTGTTTCCAGTGCGTTTGTATGTCCGTTTGAGTGAGTGTGTGTATGTCATTCCAGTGTTTGTGTTTGTCCAGTTTAAGTGGGTGGCCAGTGTGTGTGTGTTTCAGTGTGTGTGTGTGTGTGTGTCCAGTGAGTGTGTGTGTGTGTGTCCAGTGAGTGTGTGTGTGTATGTGTGTCCAGTGAGTGTGTGTGTGTATGTGTGTCCAGTGAGTGTGTGTGTGTGTGTGTTTCAGTGTGTGTGTGTGTGTGTGTGTGTGTGTGTTCAGTGTGTGTGTGTGTGTGTGTGTGTGTGTGTCCAGTGTGTATGTGTGTGTGTGTGTCCAGTGTGTGTGTGTTGAGTGTGTGTGTCCAGTGTGTATTTATGTGTGTGTCCAGTGTGTGTGTGTCCAGTGTGTGTCCAGTGTGTGTGTGTGTGTCCAGTGTGTGTGTGTGTGTGTGTGTGTGTGTGTGTGTGTGTGTGTGTGTGTGTGTGTGTGTGTGTGTCCAGTTATTATTTCAGGGACACTGAGGAGTCAACATGAACTCTAAATCCTGGATAGAGTGGCTCAGTGAATGTGGAGGTGAATGTGATCAGGTGGGTCAGTGTGTCAGAGGAGGCTCTATAGAAGGACAGAGTGCCGGCTGACCAGTCCAGATACACTCCTACTCTGTGGGGGCTGGAGGAGGGGACGTCTATGGTAGTGAGATGATTATTATGCCTGACAGAGTATCTGTTGTCAGAGCAGAACAGACTCCAGGACTTGTCATTGTATCCAAGCCAACAGTCATTATCCCTTCCTCTCCTGCTGATTCCTTTATATGTCACTCCTATATCAGCCCCCCCACTCCACTCTGCCTCCCAGTAACAGCGCCCAGTCAGACCCTCTCTACACAGCACCTGTCTGCAGTCCTCAAATCTCTCTGGGTGATCAGGATACGGCTGCTCCTCTGTCCTCCATGTCACCTTTCTGTTCTCCTCAGACAGAGAGAGGCGTCTGTGTACTGTGTTTGGGTCCAGTGTGAGATCACAGACATCTGATGGATGAAACCAGACACAATATTAGAAATCATCATCATTCACATTAGAATGTTAACTCACTTTTCACTAATTCATTTAACCTGTTAGGGCTAGGGGGCAGTATTGACACGGCTGGATAAAAAAACATACCCGATTTAATCTGGTTACCACTCCTACCCAGTAACTAGAATATGCATATTCTTATTACATATGGATAGAAAACACCCTAAATTTTCTAAAACTGTTTGAATGGTGTCTGTGAGTATAACAGAACTCATTTGGCAGGCAAAACCCTGAGACATTTTCTGACAGGAAGTGGATACCTGATGTGTTGTATTACCTTTAAACCTATCCCATTGAAAAACACAGGGGCTGAGGAATATTTTGGCACTTCCTATTGCTTCCACTAGATGTCACCAGCCTTTACAAAGTGTTTTGAGTCTTCTGGAGGGAGATCTGACCGAACAAGAGCCATGGAACGATGATGGCCCATTAGACACCTGGCGCGCGAGTTCATGTTGGGTACCCTCGTTCCAATACGTTATAAAAGAGTATGCATTCGTCCACCTTGAATATTATTCATGTTCTGGTTAAAAAAGGCCCTAATGATTTATGCTATACAACGTTTGACATGTTTGAACGAACGTAAATATATTTTTTCCCCTCGTTCATGACGAGAAGTCCGGCTGGCTTAGATCATGTGCTAACAAGACGGAGATTTTTGGACATAAATGATGAGCTTTTTTGAACAAAACTACATTCGTTATGGACCTGTGATACCTGGAAGTGACATCTGATGAAGAGAATCAAAGGTAATGGATTATTTACATAGTATTTTCGATTTTAGATCTCCCCAACATGACGTCTAGTCTGTATCGCAACGCGTATTTTTCTGGGCGCAGTGCTCAGATTATTGCAAAGTGTGATTTCCCAGTAAGGTTATTTTTAAATCTGGCAAGTTGATTGCGTTCAAGAGATGTAAATCTATAATTCTTTAAATGACAATATAATATTTTACCAATGTTTTCTAATTTTAATTATTTAATTTGTGACGCTGACTTGACTGCAGGTTATTGGAGGGAAACGATTTCCTCAACATCAATGCCATAGTAAAACGCTGTTTTTGGATATAAATATGAACTTGATAGAACTAAAAATGCATGCATTGTCTAACATAATGTCCTAGGAGTGTCATCTGATGGAGATTGTAAAAGGTTAGTGCATCATTTTAGCTGGTTTTATGGTTTTGGTGACCCTGTCTTTGAATTGACAAAACATTACACACAACTCTTGTAAATGTACTGTCCTAACATACTCTAAATTTATGCTTTCGCCGTAAAACCTTTTTGAAATCATAAAACGTGGTTAGATTAAGGAGATGTTTATCTTTCAAAGGGTGTAAAATAGTTGTATGTTTGAAAAATTTGAATTTTGACATTTATTTGGATTCAAATTTGCCGCTCTTGAAATGCACCTGCTGTTGATGGAGTGCACCACGGGTGGCACGCTAGCGTCCCACCTAGCCCATAGAGGTTAACCTACGATGGCTCAGCTTCAAGGGAACGTATCTGCTATTTGTATTTCCAGCTAAGTCCCCTCCTGTTCCATGGTTTAACAAGCGATGACCACTCCACTACCATTCAACTACCTCCTCACATGAACTGGAAGGCACGTCTCATGTGGCCCACTCATCCACTGGCACATTGAATGTTTCCTCTCCAAGCACAGTGAGGGAACCCCTGTCAATTTTTCTGTCATTACTTTATGTAGAGTCAATCACAATCACATTATTACACATCTATGATTTGACTCCTTGCTTGGACTAACTCATTCTTAGCTCTTTTGTCTCACTGTGTAGTGTTTTTGTGTTATTGTCTTCCCGGTCAAATCCTGTCCTGCACTGGTCAAGCCTCTGAACACCTCAACTCATGCCTCATACCCTCATTCAATCACTGCTGTGATCCCTTCCCAAAATGGTGTAAGTAGCCCTCTCATTCCTATTCCCCATAATATTGTACTATAAGTGTCTTTATTAAATGCTTCAGGTTAAAATAATTACTCTTTGACGATTTTTGAAAAACATTTTGACGTCTCTGTGGGTCTCCCATCCTCCTCAACAACAGAAATGTCTAATAACGTCTAATACAATTCATAATTAATAATTCTGCAAGTTTTCTGTGTTCAGAAGCCTGATTCTACTCACTGTGGTAGTGTGGAAGTGTTGAGCTGTATTATTTGGCCTGTGGTCCTGTTGCCCCCACCTAGCCCATAGAGGTTAATGTAGATGTTTCTAGGTATCAAAAGGAGAAGTTAAGGTAACTTTAGACTTGTTGAATGATCATATGTTATACTGTATGGTAATATAAAACACACCTATTCACATTAATTACACACACACACACATTGTCAAAGCAACTCTTTGTAAACTTTGGTGTCCCTGATTTCTGCTTCTGTAGAACTACAGCTGATATTTAATATGACCAAGTCAGTAATGATGGTGGTCTTTGACTTAACTTGAATTAAGACTTATTCTTAGTCATATTCTTCACAGCAGTCAACACTCACATTTTCTAAGTCCAGGTTTCATTCTGTTCTCCCCACCATGTTCCACACTGTAGCGGTAAGCAGAAAAACAGACAGTCATTGAGGGATACACACACACACACACACACACACACACACACACACACACACACACACACACACACACACACACACACACACACACACACACACACACACACACACACACACACACACACACACACACACACCACACACACACACACACACACACACACACACACACACACACACACACCTTCAAGCGAATGTTTGTCTGTGTGTGTGTGTCCAGTGTGGGTGTTTGTCTTAACTAGCCTGAAAAGTCAAACATGTCTGATATGAACATTGACATAAACCCTCCACATACTTGAGTTTCTCCAGTCTGCAGTGTGGATCCTCCAGTCCAGCAGAGAGCAGTCTGACTCCTGAGTCTCCTGGGTGATTGTTACTCAGGTCCAGCTCTCTCAGGTGTGAGGGGTTTGACCTCAGAGCTGAGACCAGAGAAGCACAGCCTTCCTCTGTGACTAGACAGCCTGACAGCCTGCAAAGAGTCAAATCATATTAAAACCACACTGCTATTCTTTGGTGGTGAAAATAGTGGCAGTATATTTCTTCAACATATTCAGATACATCAGTGTCATGAAACCTGCCATATCTATTCATAAATTAATGTATCATATTATAAATTACAAATTATCAAAGTTTTGCCTGCAGATAGAAACATGTATAATACAAATATTTGAGTAGACTGACCAGACCAGTTTAAAAGCAGTATCAGTCAAAAGACAGACAGTGAGGTATCAGATTTAGATTGTATTGAGTATACAGTCCACACCATATCTATTTTGACAGTGAAGATAACATTTTAAATGTGGCTCTAAACTCCAACATTTTGGATTTCAGATCAAATGTTTCATATGAGGTGACAGTATATAATGTCACCTTTTATTTGAGCATATTTTACATACAGTTGAAGTCAGAAGTTTACATATACCTTAGCCAAATGCATTTAAACTCAATTTTTACAATTCCTGACATTTAATCCTAGTAAAAATGGAGGTAACATTGACGCATTTGCAGTTTGTTTTGGTTGTGTTTTGCCCAATAATAAAATGGTGGATGATGACTGGATAATTTTCTGTCTAAGTGAGTAGATAACATGTTTCTAAACACTACTAAATGAATCCTGATAACATGATTAATACAAATCATGAATGAATCATGAATAATAATGTGTGAGAAAGTTACAGAAGCTACAACAAAACATGCTAACCTCTCACCATTACCAATAACAGAGGCTACAACAAAACATGCTAACCTCTCACCATTACCAATAACAGAGGTTACAACAAAACATGCTAACCTCTCACCATTACCAATAACAGAGGATACAACAAAACATGCTAACCTCTCACCATTACCAATAACAGAGGCTACAACAAAACATGCTAACCTCTCACCATTACCAATAACGGAGGCTACAACAAAACATGCTAACCTCTCACCATTACCAATAACAGAGGCTACAACAAAACATGCTACCCTCTCACCATTACCAATAACAGAGGCTACAACAAAACATGCTAACCTCTCACCATTACCAATAACAGAGGCTACAACAAAACATGCTAACCTCTCACCATTACCAATAACAGAGGATACAACAAAACATGCTAACCTCTCACCATTACCAATAACAGAGGCTACAACAAAACATGCTAACCTCTCACCATTACCAATAACAGAGGCTACAACAAAACATGCTAACCTCTCACCATTACCAATAACAGAGGATACAACAAAACATGCTAACCTCTCACCATTACCAATAACAGAGGATACAACTAAACATGCTAACCTCTCACCATTACCAATAACAGAGGCTACAACAAAACATGCTAACCTCTCACCATTACCAATAACAGAGGCTACAACAAAACATGCTAACCTCTCACCATTACCAATAACAGAGGATACAACAAAACATGCTAACCTCTCACCATTACCAATAACAGAGGATACAACAAAACAGCTAACCTCTCACCATTACCAATAACAGAGGCTACAACAAAACATGCTAACCTCTCACCATTACCAATAACAGAGGCTACAACAAAACATGCTAACCTCTCACCATTACCAATTACAGAGGCTACAACAAAACATGCTAACCTCTCACCATTACCAATAACAGAGGCTACAACAAAACATGCTAACCTCTCACCATTACCAATAACAGAGGATACAACAAAACATGCTAACCTCTCACCATTACCAATAACAGAGGGGGTTTGATCTTTGTGCCTCCGTTTCTCATTTATCATCATTCACGATTCATTCATGGTTATTCATAATCATGGTAGCATCCACATGAATGTAGAAGTCACTGACAATAGAAGTGAAGTGACTCCAAAATGACAGGACATTATTTACTAATCAGTATCCATTAGGAAAAACATCATCCAAAACACAACCAAGACCAACTGCAAATGAATTCAACAAGTTAGTAGAATCACAAGCCTCACTGCAGGTGTCAGGAATCCCGCTTCCTGAGTCTGTTTCTGCCTGAGCTGACTGTTTTCTGTTTGGTGTCTAAGGGTGCGTTCAGAAACCTATCTGGTTGCCAGGCGACGAAGTTAGGCGGGAGATCTAGTGATTACCCTACACCTGCATCTCATCAACCTTCTGCACACCTGGTCCTGATCATCACCTCTTCATAAGCCCTGAGCTGACATCCATTCCCTGCTGGATCGTTAGCAACGAACAGCCTCATGTTTCCTGAGCTAGTCTTGTTGTTTTGTTCTGGTTACTGGGACAACATGCTAAACTTATGCTAAACTTATGCAACATGCTAAACTTATGACTACTTTAATACACTATAAGTAATATGTCCGAATAATTACGACTTTTTCAAATGGGAGAACTACATGCATAAAGTACTTTCATATCTGATAATACTGACCTCAGAGTCTCCAGTTTACAGTGGGGATTCCCCAGTACAGCAGAGAGCAGCTTCACGCCTGAATCCTTCAGGTCATTGTTACTTAGGTCCAGCTCTCTCAGGTGTGAGGGGTTTGAACTGAGAACTGAGGCCAACACTTTACAGGATGTGTCTGTGAGTTTACAGCCAGTGAGTCTGCCAACACAGAAGAAATACAATGACAGACAGGTTGTATTAAAATGATACGCTTAGCTTTCTCTGTTTACGCTGTTACCCGTTTACAAATAATGTGTTGGGTTTGACCACAGAGCTGAGACCAGAGAAGCACAGCCTTCCTCTGTGACTCCACAGCCTGACAAAGAGATCATGACTTCAAACACATTGTTAATTTAGTGTAGAAGGACAATGGCAGATGCATTTGGTTAATTCTCCTAAACAACATATATATTCTTCTTCTGTGTCCTAGAATTGTATGGTCATATTGTTATACTAATGTGAAAATCAATGCATTTATTCACACACACACACACACACACACACACACACACACACACACACACACACACACACACACACACACACACACACAGCATATAACTTTGTCCAAGTGGTGGTCAGAATGTTTGTATTACCTAGCCTGAAAAGTCAAACATGTCTGATATGAACATTGACATAAACCCTCTACATACTTGAGTTTCTCCAGTCTGCAGTGTGGATCCTCCAGTCCAGCAGAGAGCAGTCTGACTCCTGAGTCTCCTGGGTGATTGTAGCTCAGGTCCAGCTCTCTCAGGTGTGAGGGGTTTGACCTCAGAGCTGAGACCAGAGAAGCACAGCCTTCCTCTGTGACTCCACAGCCTGACAGCCTGCAACGAGATCATCATGACTTCACAAACACACTGTTAATTTAACACCAGTAGTGTAGAAGGATAATGGCAGATGCATTTGGTTAATTCTCCCAAACAACATATAGATTCTTCTTCTGTCTCCTAGAATTGTATGGTCATATTGTTATACTAATGTGAAAATCAATGCATTTATTCAATGTTTTCAATATAATATTATACACATATTATAATGCATATTTTTCTTTAACCTGAATATTTCTTCCTGATGATTAGATTTTATATCTCATTTTATGTACTCACAGAAATGCACTGGAGGCTTTGAACACTGGCAGCAGCCTCAGAAGACCTTCCTCTGATCTGGAGTATTTCTTCAGGTCAAACACATCCAGCTCCTTTTCTGAAGTCAGCAACACAAAGACCAGAGCTGACCACTGTGCAGGTGACAGGTTGGGTTTTGAGAGACTTCCTGAGCTCAGGTAGCTTTGGATTTCCTCCACCAGAGAATGGTCATTCATTTCATTCAGACAGTGGAACAGATTGATGCTCCTCTCTGGAGAGGGATTCTCCCTGATCTTCTCCTTGATGTACTTGACTGTCTCTTCATGGCTCTGTGAGCTGCTTCTTGTCTTTGTCAGTAGACCTCGTAAGTGCTTCTGATTGGACTCCAGTGAGAGGCCCAGAAGGAAGCGGAGGAAAAGGTCCAGGTTTCCCGTCTCACTTTGTAAGGCTTTATCCACAGCACTCTTTTAGAAAGTAACTTCAGGGTTGTCTTTTGTTTTCAGTTTGTTCATTAGATTCTCATTGTTGTTGATGAATGAGAGGAACACATATACAGCAGCCAGAAACTCCTGAATGCTCAGATGAACAAAGCAGTACACCTTGTCCTGGTACAGCCCACATTCCTCTTTAAAGATCTGTGTGCACAATCCTGAGTACACTGAGGCTTCACTGACATCAATGCCAGCCTCCTTCAGGTCTTCTTCATAGAAAATCAGATTGCCATTCACAAGCTGTTGAAAAGCCAGTTTTCCCAGTGACAGAATGCTCTCTTTATTCCAGTGTGGACCTGTCTCTTCTATCCCAAGATACTTTTCATTCTTCTGTTTGGTATGAAACACCACAAGGTGTGTGTACATCTCAGTCAGAGTCTTGGGCATCTCTTCTCTCTTATGTTTCAGCATGTGTTCGAGGACTGTTGCAGAAATCCAACAGAAGACTGGAATGTGGCACATGATGTGGAGGCTCCTTGATCTCTTTATGTGTGAGATGATTCTGCTGGCCAGGTCCTCATCACTGAATCTCTTCCTGAAGTACTCCTCCTTCTGTGGGTCTTTGAACCCTCGTACCTCTGTCACCTGGTCAACACACCCTGAAGGGATCTTATTGGCTGCTGCAGGTCGGGTAGTTATCCAGAGGAGAGCAGAGGGAAGCAGATTTCCCTTGATGAGATTTGTCAGCAGAACATCCACTGAGGTTGACTCTGTGACGTCCCAACAGATCTTGTTCTTCTGGAAGTCTAGGGGCAGTCGGCACTCATCCAGACCATCAAAGATGAACAGAACTTTGTACTTGTCGAAGTTGGAGATTGTTGATTGTTTGGTTTCCATTGAGAAGTTATTGAGAAGTTCAATGAAAGTATTTTCCCCTTTCATCAAATTCAGCTCCCGGAAAGGGAATGAAAATACAAATTGGACATCCTGATTTGCTTTTCCTTCAGCCCAGTCCAGAATGAACT
The DNA here is from genome assembly GCF_965601325.2 of Salmo salar. NCBI lineage: Eukaryota > Metazoa > Chordata > Actinopteri > Salmoniformes > Salmonidae > Salmo > Salmo salar. The sequence goes on along the minus strand of NW_027675516.1, from coordinate 685,521 downwards.
TCTGCACAGAGACTGTTTTTCCAATGCCAGCGACTCCCTTTGTCAGCACAGTTCTGATAAGTTTGTCTTGTCCAGTTAAGGGTTTGAAGATGTCGTTACATTTGATTGCAGTCTCTGGTCTTGCTTGTTTCCTGGTTGTTGTCTCAATCTGTCTCAGCTCATGTTCATTATTGACCTCTCCTGTTCCTCCCTCTGTGATGTAGAGCTCTGTGTAGATCTTATTGAGAAGTGTTGGGTTTCCTTGTTTAGCGATCCCCTCAAATACACATTGAAACTTCTTCTTTAGATTAGATTTGAGTTCACGTTGGCAAATCACAGCAAGCTCATCTGAATCTAGAAATAACACAGAGGATATTAATATTACGTCTGTTTTAATAACTACAGTATTGTAGGACTGTTATAACATTTTAAATTATAATCATTTATTCTCTTAACTGAATGTATAAATGTGTAAATGTTTTCATAATGCATTCCAGACTGGTGTGACTGATTATATTATTATTGGTATTATTGATGGTATTATTAATGTTGTCTCTCTCTCTCTCTCTAAATTAATCACCACATCACATCCCTGCTGCTACTTGATGAGGTCACAAGGTGTTGTGTTAAGGCTGCTACAATATCATTGAGTTACACAGCTACTTTAGCTGTACTTTAGCTACAGCTTTTAAATGTTATAAAACAGCATTCAACATGAGGCAGACAGATCTTACATTTCTCCAGTGTGTCAGCAAGCTCCTTCTGGTTCATTTTCCTCAGGACGTGCAGTGTGATCTTCAGAGCCCCCTCTCTGGCACTGCTCTCCTGCTTCTCATCTTCAGCGTCCACCACTTCCTTATCCTGCTTCTGACTCTCAAAGCCTTCTGGGAGTTCTGGACTAAGAATCCTCTTGAACATCTTCAGCTCGTTCTTCACAAATGTCATCATTTTCTCTTCAAGCATCTGAAATAAATCATGTAAATAAGTTAAGCAAGAGAAGAAATGCTTTCTCATTAACACATTAATGAATAATTGACAGATCAACTTTACTTGAGGTAAACAAAATCAAATGTTCATAACAGGATCACATACACTGAATATAGAGTCCAGGTCTGTTTGATGACTCTGGGAAGACTGACCACTGAGAATCTCTGACTCTGATCTCTCCTGTTGGTTTCTGTGGACAAAACATGAGATTACAGTACACACACACACACACACACACTGTTTTAGGACTATGAAAATGGACTAAAGTAGGAGAAATGACTAGAGACAGTGTTGTTTAACACACTGACCATGACCCATGAGTTCTTCTTACCTTTGTTCAGTAGAAAAGTCTCCCTCTCTAAAGGATATAGGAGGCGCCATAGACTGCTCACTCTTCATGGACACACAGCTGGGTACAGGGGAGGCTGGTCTCTCCTGCTTGATTGGTCTTCAACACAACAGAGACAAACATTACATCTCTCATCTACTCTGATCTCAGATGGGAAACATAAGAAGAGTTTTATTCCAAAACGCTACATTTCACTTTACAGAAACGTTTGTAATTTGCCTTTATTGTTTAAAGAAATTATGAAAGAGATTGTTGTGTTTTTTCACTATCTAATCATGGCATGGGGTTGTTCAATGACAGACATGTATTTGTTTAAAATCTATCACTTGATGGTTTCATTTCAGAGAGACAAATAATGTTTTTTGCTAAATGCTATATATCTGCCTCACTCTCAGAGAAATCAGTAGTACTGCTAGGTTTAATACAGTAATAATATATATCTGCCTCTCAGAGAAATCAGTAGTACTGCTAAGTTTAACACAGTAATAATATATATCTGCCTCACTCTCAGAGAAATCAGTAGTACTGCTGGGTTTAATACAGTAATAATATATATCTGCCTCTCAGAGAAATCAGTAGTACTGCTAGGTTTAACACAGTAATAATATATATCTGCCTCACTCTCAGAGAAATCAGTAGTACTGCTAGGTTTAACACAGTAATAGTATATATCTGCCTCACTCTCAGTGAAATCAGTAGTACTGCTAGATTATACACAGTCAAATATAACATAGTACTACATTTTTAATAAAGATATGTACAAATGATACATTTGTGACATCAATATATATATATTTAAAAAAATATTCAAGAAATGTATATGTGATCTGTTTGTAAAACATTTACATTTGACACTTTTGTCATTTAGCAGATGTTCTGGCAGGTTTATGGTTCCCCCCTAGACTCTCAGGAGTTAAAACACTCAGGTCAGGGAGAGTTGGAGAGGCAGGTTTATGGTTCCCCCCCTAGACTCTCAGGAGTTAACACACTCAGGTCAGGGAGAGTTGGAGAGGCAGGTTTATGGTTCCCCCCTAGACTCTCAGGAGTTAACACACTCAGGTCAGGGAGAGTTGGAGAGGCAGGTTTATGGTTCCCCCCCTAGACTCTCAGGAGTTAACACACTCAGGTCAGGGAGAGTTGGAGAGGCAGGTTTATGGTTCCCCTAGACTCTCAGGAGTTAACACACTCAGGTCAGGTAGAGTTGGAGAGGCAGGTTTATGGTTCACCCCTAGACTCTCAGGAGTTAACACACTCAGGTCAGGGAGAGTTTTAGAGGCAGGTTTAGGGTGTGTTTGTATGTGTCTTTTGTGGGAGATTGTTTGTGTGCACTGCGTTTGTTTGAGCCTGCCACACTGTTGCCGTTGTGAGTATTGTTTATTGTTTTTGTTTTTTCCTGTGGATGCCTTTCGTTTTTTTCCAATTAAAAGAATGAGTATCCACATACCCGCTGCATGTTGGTCCTCCTTTCCTCAACACAACGAAATCCGTGACAGAATCTCCCACCAAACCAGGACCAAGCAGCAGAGGATCGAGGAGGAAGGATGGACGCGGGCAGAGATAAGAAGGAGCGTTTCCAGGGCTATGGAAGAGTTTAGTAAACTCGAGAGGCAGCCCCAATAATTTTTTGGGGGGGTCACAAGGGCAGTTTTGCGGGGCAAGAATGGAGCCCCAGGCAAGCTCCCCGCACTAACATGGAGGTGCGTGTCTCCAGGTTGGCACGTCCAGTACCAGCCCCACGCACAAGGCATCTAGTGCGTAAACCCAGCCTCGCCAGTCTAAAGTTGCCAGAGCTGCCCTTCAGTCAAGAGTCGCCAGAGCTGCCCGTCAGTCAAGAGTCGCCAGAGCCGCCCGTCAGTCAGGAGTCGCCAGAGCTGCCCGTCAGTCCGGAGTCGCCAGAGCTGCCCGTCAGTCCGGAGTCGCCAGAGCTGCCCGTCAGTCCGGAGTCGCCAGAGCTGCCCGTCAGTCCGGAGTCGCCAGAGCTGCCCGTCAGTCCGGAGTCGCCAGAGCTGCCCGTCAGTCCGGAGTCGCCAGAGCTGCCCGTCAGTCCGGAGTCGCCAGAGCTGCCCGTCAGTCCGGAGTCGCCAGAGCTGCCCGTCAGTCCGGAGTCGCCAGAGCTGCCCGTCAGTCCGGAGTCGCCAGAGCGGCCAGACTGCCCGGATCTGCCCGAGCGGCCAGACTGCCCGGATCTGCCCGAGTGCCCCGACTGCCCTCCGGGTCTGCCAGAGTGGCCCGACTGCCCTCCGGGTCTGCCAGAGTGACCCGACTGCCCTCCGGGTCTGCCAGAGTGGCCCGACTGCCCTCCGGGTCTGCCAGAGTGGCCCGACTGCCCTCCGGCCCAGCCCGAGTGGCCCGACTGCCTGGAACGGCCAGAACCGGAGCCACCTCTGGATATAGGTGGGTTGGGGAGGGGGGGTGTAGCACAGTGCCGTCGGTGACGGCAGCCACCCTCCCTTCCCTCCCTTTAGTTTAGGGGGATTTTTTTTGTTGTTGTTTGGGTTTTTGTTCTTCTTGAGGTGCTTCCGGGGTTAGCACATTTAGGGGGTGGTACTGTCACGTCCTGGCCAGTAGAAGGGTTCATTGTTATTGTAGGTTGGTCAGGACCTCAACACGACGAAATCCGTGACACTCGGGAGTTAACACACTCAGGTCAGGGAGAGTTGGAGAGGCAGGTTTATGGTTCCCCCCTAGACTCTCAGGAGTTAACACACTCAGGTCAGGGAGAGTTGGAGAGGCAGGTTTATGGTTCCCCCCTAGACTCTCAGGAGTTAACACACTCAGGTCAGGGAGAGTTGGAGAGGCAGGTTTATGGTTCCCCCCCTAGACTCTCAGGAGTTAACACACTCAGGTCAGGGAGAGTTGGAGAGGCAGGTTTATGGTTCCCCCCTAGACTCTCAGGAGTTAACACACTCAGGTCAGGGAGAGTTGGAGAGGCAGGTTTATGGTTCCCCCCTAGACTCTCAGGAGTTAACACACTCAGGTCAGGGAGAGTTGGAGAGGCAGGTTTATGGTTCCCCCCTAGACTCTCAGGAGTTAACACACTCAGGTCAGGGAGAGTTGGAGAGGCAGGTTTATGGTTCCCCCCTAGACTCTCAGGAGTTAACACACTCACGTCAGGGAGAGTTGGAGAGGCAGGTTTATGGTTCCCCCCTAGACTCTCAGGAGTTAACACACTCAGGTCAGGGAGAGTTGGAGAGGCAGGTTTATGGTTCCCCCCTAGACTCTCAGGAGTTAACACACTCAGGTCAGGGAGAGTTGGAGAGGCAGGTTTATGGTTCCCCTAGACTCTCAGGAGTTAACACACTCAGGTCAGGGAGAGTTGGAGAGGCAGGTTTATGGTTCCCCCCCTAGACTCTCAGGAGTTAACACACTCAGGTCAGGGAGAGTTGGAGAGGCAGGTTTATGGTTCCCCCCTAGACTCTCAGGAGTTAACACACTCAGGTCAGGGAGAGTTGGAGAGGCAGGTTTATGGTTCCCCCCTAGACTCTCAGGAGTTAACACACTCAGGTCAGGGAGAGTTGGAGAGGCAGGTTTATGGTTCCCCCCTAGACTCTCAGGAGTTAACACACTCAGGTCAGGGAGAGTTGGAGAGGCAGGTTTATGGTTCCCCCCTAGACTCTCAGGAGTTAACACACTCAGGTCAGGGAGAGTTGGAGAGGCAGGTTTATGGTTCCCCTAGACTCTCAGGAGTTAACACACTCAGGTCAGGGAGAGTTGTAGAGGCAGGTTTATGGTTCCCCCCTAGACTCTCAGGAGTTAACCTCTCTGGGCTAGGCGGGACGAATTCGTCCCACCTACGCAACAGCCAGTCTAATCCAGTGGCGCGATTTTCAAATACCTTAGAAATGCTATTACTTCAATTTCTCAAACATATGACTATTTTACAGCTATTTAAAGACAAGACTCTCGTTAATCTAACCACACTGTCCGATTTCAAAAAGGCTTTACAACGAAAGCAAAACATTAGATTATGTTGGCAGAGTACCCAGCCAGAAATAATCAGACACCCATTTTTCAAGCTAGCATATAATGTCACAAAAACCCAAACCACAGCTAAATGCAGCACTAACCTTTGATGATCTTCATCAGATGACAACCCTAGGACATTATGTTATACAATACATGCATGTTTTGTTCAATCAAGTTCATATTTATATCAAAAACCAGCTTTTTACATTGGCATGTGACGTTCAGAACTAGCATACCCCCCGCAAACTTCCGGGGAATTAATAACAATTTACTAAATTACTCACGATAAACGTTCACAAAAAGCATAACAATTATTTTAAGAATTATAGATGCAGAACTCCTCTATGCACTCGATATGTCCGATTTTAAAATAGCTTTTGGGTGAAAGCACATTTTGCAATATTCTAAGTACATAGCCCAGCCATCACGGGCTAGCTATTTAGACACCCACCAAGTTTAGCCTTCACCAAAATCAGATTTACTATTACAAAAGTTTGATTACCTTTAGTTGTCTTCGTCAGAATGCACTCCCAGGACTGCTACTTCAATAACAAATGTTGGTTTGGTCCCAAATAATCCATCGTTATATCCGAATAGTGGCGTTTTGTTCGTGCGTTCCAGAAACTATCCGAAATGGTAAATCAGGGTTACGAGCATGGCGCAATTCGTGACAAAAAAAATCTAAATATTCCATTACCGTACTTCGAAGCATGTCAACCGCTGTTTAAAATCCATTTTTAGGCAATTTTTCTCGTAAAAAAGCGATAATATTCCGACCGGGAATATCCTTTTAGGTAAACAGACAAAGGAAAAGAAAGCTTTCGGTCGACGCGGGCACGAGCCTGAGTCTCACAGTACTGTAACCAGCCACTACCCAAACGCGCTACTTTGTTTCAGCCAGAGCCTGCAAAGCCACGATTCAGCTTTTTGCCGCCTTCTGAGAGACCATGTGAGCCGTAGGAAGTGTTACGTTATAGCAGAGATCCTTTGTAATTGATAGAGATGGCAAAGAAGTTCAAGAAATTGTCAGACAGGGTACTTCCTGTACAGAATCTTCTCAGGTTTTGACCTGCCATTTGAGTTCTGTTATACTCACAGACACCATTCAAACAGTTTTAGAAACTTTAGGGTGTTTTCTATCCAAAACCAATAATGATATGCATATTCTAGTTACTGGGCAGGAGTAGTAACCAGATTAAATCGGGTACGTTTTTTATCCAGCCGTGTCAATACTGCCCCCTAGCCCTAACAGGTTAACACACTCAGGTCAGGGAGAGTTGGAGAGGCAGGTTTATGGTTCCCCCCTAGACTCTCAGGAGTTAACACACTCAAGTCAGGGAGAGTAGGAGAGGCAGGTTTATGGTTCCCTCTAGACTCTCAGGAGTTAACACACTCAGGTCAGGGAGAGTTGGAGAGGCAGGTTTATGGTTCCCCCCTAGACTCTCAGGAGTTAAGACACTCAGGTCAGGGAGAGATGGAGAGGCAGGTTTATGGTTCCCCCCTAGACTCTCAGGAGTTAAAACACTCAGGTCAGGGAGAGTTGGAGAGGCAGGTTTATGGTTCCCCCCCCTAGACTCTCAGGAGTTAACACATTCAGGTCAGGGAGAGATGGAGAGGCAGGTTTATGGTTCCCCCCTAGACACTCAGGAGTTAAAACACTCAGGTCAGGGAGAGTTGGAGAGGCAGGTTTATGGTTCCCCCTTGACGATCAGGCTCTGGTTGTGGGGGATGTTCAGCTTGGGGTTGTGAGGTGCTGATAACAGTCACCCGTATGGAATTCGTAAAAGAGCTGTTTCCCAAAACCATTAATAACGTTGCACTTGGAAAATGCTCGTAATCTAACACCTGCCTCAGACCACTCGTAGAACAGCTGAGTGAGTCGTTAGATGCTTTTTTACCCTCCCGCGTGACTTTATACACAGAAGATCTCAACTAAACATAGAATCACATGGTTTATCAGTCTCTCTGACCACCGATAAATTCACAACAAAGTTGTCAATGTCTTTGCAATTTATACAAACAAGCGACATATAAAATGATGCTTAAAATGAAAACCTGAGATGACTGCATTAAACAGCAGCTATAAGCCTCTTTCAAACATATTGACATACATTTCATGTTCAATCAGTTGAGTTCTGTTTTGCTACATGTAGGCTACCGTCTAATTTGGCTCAACCAACGTGAATAGAGGTGCAACCAAAAACATTCAATTGTTGAAAAGAAAAAGTTTAAGAAATATTTAATGTTTCAGCTTTCAATGGCCTTCCTCAGAATAATCACACAAAGGGAATGGACAAGTTCATGTAGGGCATGGGGAAGACAATTAGGGAGAAACTCTCTTCAGCTGGTGGCGCTAATGAGAGAGGGTGTGGTAGACTATACACCTCTGGCCTGCTCGCCTCCCTACCTCTGAGGAAGCACAGTTCCGGCTCAGCCCAGTCAAAACTGTTCGCTTCTCTGGCACCCCAATGGTGGAACAAGCTCCCTCACGACGCCAGGACAGCGGAGTCAATCACCACCTTCCGGAGACACCTGAAACCCCACCTCTTTAAGGAATACCTAGGATAGGATAAAGTAATCCTCCTAACCCCACCCCCCCCCCACCCCCCTTAAAAGATTTAGATGCACTATTGTAAAGTGGTTGTTCCACTGGATATCATAAGGTGAATGCACCAATTTGTAAGTCGCTCTGGATAAGAGCCTCTGCTAAATGACTTAAATGTAATGTAAATGGTCCTCAGGGTGAGGGCTACTGTGGGCAATGTCTCCTCCTAGTGGTCAAATACAGTAATGGAACCTGTACAACTATTTGGGAGACAGGGCAAGCATAACTCAACTGCAGTATCTATAATTATTGTAAAACATTGCCATGTAACACATGTCCAATATATTAGGTATTGGAAAATAAACAAGTTCGGAGGGGTGGATATTTCAAGTGCCGTAGATATAACTGATTTAAAACCATTACTATATAATAAACAGGTCTAACACAACTGGTTTGGACAATAGTGAGCTAGTAACCTTTTCCGTCAACGAACAAGAAGTACATTTGGCTCCAAAAGCCAAAGTATGACCTTTAACAAAAACATACTATAGTCCTTCTGTAGGTTAAGACCTCTGGGACGAAACATACTATAGTCCTTCTATAGGTTAAGACCTCTGGGACTAAACATACTATAGTCCTTCTATAGGTTAAGACCTCTGGGACTAAACATACTATAGTCCTTCTATAAGTCAAGACCTCTGGGACTAAACATACTATAGTCCTTCTATAGGTTAAGACCTCTGGGACTAAACATACTATAGTCCTTCTATAGGTTAAGACCTCTGGGACTAAACATACTATAGTCCTTCTATAAGTCAAGACCTCTGGGACTAAACATACTATAGTCCTTCTATAGGTTAAGACCTCTGGGACTAAACATACTATAGTCCTCTAGGTTAAGACCTCTGGGACTAAACATACTATAGTCCTTCTATAGGTTAAGACCTCTGGGACTAAACATACTATAGTCCTTCTATAGGTTAAGACCTCTGGGACTAAACATACTATAGTCCTTCTATAGGTTAAGACCTCTGGGACTAAACATACTATAGTCCTTCTATAGGTTAAGACCTCTGTGGACTGAAGTATATATAACATAATATAGTCCTTCTATAGGTTAAGACCTCTGGGGACTGAAGTATCCATAACATACTATAGTCCTTCTATAGGTTAAGACCTCTGGGACTAAACATACTATAGTCCTTCTGTAGGTTAAGACCTCTGGGGACTAAACATACTATAGCCCTTCTATAGGTTAAGACCTCTGGGGACTGAAGTATCTATAACATACTATAGACCTTCTATAGGTTAAGACCTCTGGGACTAAACATACTATAGTCCTTCTGTAGGTTAAGACCTCTGGGGACTAAACATACTACAGTCCTTCTATAGGTTAAGACCTCTGGGGACTGAAGTATCTATAACATACTATAGTCCTTCTATAGGTTAAGACCTCTGGGACTAAACATACTATAGTCCTTCTATAGGTTAAGACCTCTGGGACTAAACATACTATATTCCTTCTGTAGGTTAAGACCTCTGGGGACTGAAGTATCTACAACATACTATAGTCCTTCTATAGGTTAAGACCTCTGGGACTAAACATACTATAGTCCTTCTATAGGTTAAGACCTCTGGGACTAAACATACTATTGTCCTTCTGTAGGTTCAGACCTCTAGGACTAAACATACTATAGTCCTTCTATAGGTTAAGACCTCTGGGGACTGAAGTATCTATAACATACTATAGTCCTTCTGTAGGTTAAGACCTCTGGGACTAAACATACTATAGTCCTTCTATAGGTTAAGACCTCTGGGGACTGAAGTATCCATAACATACTATAGTTCTTCTATAGGTTAAGACCTCTGGAGACTGATGTATCCATAACATACTATAGTCCTTCTATAGGTTAAGACCTCAGGGGACTAAACATATGATAGTCCTTCTATAGGTTAAGACCTCTGTGGACTGAAGTATCTATAACATAATATAGTCCTTCTACAGGTTAAGACCTCTGGGGACTGAAGTATCCATAACATACTATAGTCCTTCTATAGGTTAAGACCTCTGGGACTAAACATACTATAGTCCTTCTATAGGTTAAGACCTCTGGGACTAAACATACTATAGTCCTTCTGTAGGTTAAGACCTCTGGGGACTAAACTTACTATAGTCCTTCTATAGGTTAAGACCTCTGGGGACTGAAGTATCTATAACATACTATAGTCATTCTATAGGTTAAGACCTCTGGGACTAAACATACTATAGTCCTTCTGTAGGTTAAGACCTCTGGGGACTAAACATACTATAGTCCTTCTATAGGTTAAGACCTCTGGGGACTGAAGTATCCATAACATACTATAGTCCTTCTATAGGTTAAGACCTCTGGGACTAAACATACTATAGTCCTTCTATAGGTTAAGACCTCTGGGACTAAACATACTATATTCCTTCTGTAGCTTAAGACCTCTGGGGACTGAAGTATCTACAACATACTATAGTCCTTCTATAGGTTAAGACCTCTGGGACTAAACATACTATAGTCCTTCTATAGGTTAAGACCTCTGGGACTAAACATACTATTGTCCTTCTGTAGGTTCAGACCTCTAGGACTAAACATACTATAGTCCTTCTATAGGTTAAGACCTCTGGGGACTGAAGTATCTATAACATACTATAGTCCTTCTGTAGGTTAAGACCTCTGGGACTAAACATACTATAGTCCTTCTGTAGGTTTCTGTGGACAACACATGAGATTACATCTCCTCGTGCAGGGTACACACACACACAAACACACACATACACACATCCCACACACACACACACACATACACACACACACACACACAGGGAGGGAACGTTGTGTTTGTTTAATATTGTTTTAGGACTATAGAAATGGATAAAAGGATTAGCCTATGGATTACGAAAACAACAAAAAGAAATGTGAAAATGGGAGAGGAGAAATGACTAGAGACAGTGTTGTTTAACTCACTGACCATGACCCATGAGTTCTTCTTACCTTTGTTCAGTAGAAAAGTCTCCCTCTATAAAGTATATAGGATGTTCCATAGACTGGTCACTCTTCATGGACACACAGCTGGGGACAGTGGAGGCTGGTCTCTCCTGCTTGATTGGGCTTCAACACAACAGAGACAAACATTACATCTCTCATCTACTCTGAGCTCAGATGGGGAAACATAAGAGTTTCATTACAAAACGCTATAAATCACTTTTCAGAAATGTTGGTAAATTATCTCATTGTTTAAAGAAATGATTAAACCACTACAAGGCTTTATAAAGACTTTTAAAGTGGGTAATTTCCACATAAAATGCACATTTGCTGTTATTTTCCCGACGTGAGAAACTGGGTCGAATTAACATGGCATCTGTAAGTGAATTCATCTTTAGATATCTAGGTGAGACAACCACATATCACAGTCAGATATACAAGATACAAATATTCCATTCCTGCTAAACAATGGATAAATAGATATCTAGGTGGATATATAGATATCTAGGTGGATATATAGATATCTAGGTGGATATATAGATGTCTAGGTGGATATATAGATATCTAGGTGGATATAAAGATGTCTTGGTGGATATATAGAATATATAGATGTCTAGGTGGATATATAGATATCTAGGTGGATATATAGATATCTAGGTGGATATATAGATATCTAGGTGGATATATAGATGTCTAGGTGGATATATAGATGTCTATGTGGATATACAGATATCTAGGTGGATATATAGATATCTAGGTGGATATATAGCGTTTTAGAAAAAAACATATTTTCATACAGATCTAAAATCTAGAACAGTTATATAGAATGTCCCCATTAGCAATCATTTCTGAATAAAAAGCATTTTAGAACATACATTCTTAAACAATATTGTCAGCTCACCTCTTAGTTTTGGTGTCATGTCCCCCAGAGACACTCATTTTAGAGGCGGGCCCCCCCTCCTCTCTCTCCCCAGAGAGACTCATTTTAGAGGCAGGGACCACCTCCTCTATCTCCCCAGAGAGACTCATTTTAGAGCACTGAGCCCTAAACAGAGAAACAGAGATCCAACATGTTGGTTGTGGTCAACAGTGACCCCTAAACAGAGATCCAGCATGTTGGTTGTGGCTAACACAGTGACAACTAAACAGAGATCCAACATGTTGGTTGTGGTTAACACAGTGACAACTAAACAGAGATCCAGCATGTTGGTTGTGGTTAACACAGTGACAACTAAACAGAGATCCAGCATGTTGGTTGTGGTTAACACAGTGACAACTAATTATTTTATTCATTATCTCTTAGAAATAAAACCGTTTACAGACACATCCAAACAGTCAGGTGATTTAATGCAATTACTTTTTCTAGCCCAATGACTACTCAAAACCCTCCCACAATGCCTGAAAACTAACTAATAGCCCCTGATAGGCCTACATCTTATTTTGGGGTGGCAGGTAGTCTAGTGGTTAGAGCGTTGGGGTGGCAGGTAGCCTAGTGGTTAGAACGTTGTGGCGGCAGGTAGTCTAGTGGTTAGAGCATTGGGGCGGCAGGTAGCCTAGTGGTTAGAGCGTTGGGGCGGCAGGTAGCCTAGTGGTTAGAGCATTGGGGTGGCAGGTAGCCTAGTGGTTAGAGCGTTGGGGCGGCAGGTAGCCTAGTGGTTAGAGCGTTGGGGCGGCAGGTAGCCTAGTGGTTAGAGCGTTGGGGCGGCAGGTAGCCTAGTGGTTAGAGCGTTGGGGCGGCAGGTAGCCTAGTGGTTAGAGCGTTGGGGCGGCAGGTAGCCTAGTGGTTAGAGCGTTGGGGCGGCAGGTAGCCTAGTGGATAGAGTGTTGGTGCGGCAGGTAGCCTAGTGGTTAGAGCGTTGGTGCGGCAGGTAGCCTAGTGGTTAGAGCGTTGAGGCGGCAGGTAGCCTAGTGGATAGAGTGTTGGTGCGGCAGGTAGCCTAGTGGTTAGAGCGTTGAGGCGGCAGGTAGCCTAGTGGTTAGAGCGTTGGGGCGGCAGGTAGCCTAGTGGATAGAGTGTTGGTGCGGCAGGTAGCCTAGTGGTTAGAGCGTTGAGGCGGCAGGTAGCCTAGTGGTTAGAGCGTTGGTGCGGCAGGTAGCCTAGTGGTTAGAGCGTTGAGGCGGCAGGTAGCCTAGTGGATAGAGTGTTGGTGCGGCAGGTAGCCTAGTGGTTAGAGCGTTGGGGCAGTAACCGAAAGGTTGCAGGATTGAATCCCAGAGCTGACAAGGTAAAGATCTGTCGTTCTGCCCCTGAACAAGGCAGTTAACCCACTGTGTTCCCCGGTAGGCCATCATTGTAAATAAGAATTTGTTATTAACTGACTTGCCAAGTTAAATAAAGGTTTAAAAAAAATGATGTGTTAACCTTCAGTAGCTGTAGTATAATACTATGGTAATGAACTGAAGAGGTCTATCTAATATTAATACTATGGTAATGAACTGAACAGGTCTATGAATCTAATATTAATACTATGGTAATGAACTGAACAGGTCTATGAATCTAATATTAATACTATGGTAATGAACTGAACAGGTCTATGAATCTAATATTAATACTATGGTAATGAACTGAACAGGTCGATGCTTGTCAACAACAGCCAGTGTTTTATTACCTGTAGCCTAATCTGACTGTTACCTTCAATCTAATGCATTCTAACATCTTACCATGGTCACACTTGATAACTGTCACGACTCCTACCGAGGGTGGCCCCTCTCCCTGTTCGGGTGGCGCTCGGTGTTCGTCGTCCCCGGGCTACTAGCTGCCACCGATCCCCTTTTCGTTTTTCTGTTGGTTATGTCTTTATTAGTTGCACCTGTGTTCATTTAGGTAATTAGTGGTGTTATTTAAGGCCGCTCCCCCACCGGTTCTGTGTGTGGGCTTGTTACGTTTTGTTTCACTGTGTTTGTGTAGTGGATCGTGTTTTGGACTTTGGGTTTTGTTACGCCCTGTTGTTTTTGGGCATTTTCTCTTTTGTGGTACTTATTAAATAGTATTGTACCAAACATTTTTCTGCCTACTGCGCCTGACTCCACACCCACAACGTCCAAGCGTTACAATAACTTCCTACTGAATTAACTCAACATGGACATTAATAGTTGCATAATAACACAAGGCTACAACAACAATAAACTGAAGTTATAGGCTATTTATTAAATCCATTTACCAGCTCCAGGTAGGCTACACAAGTGACACAAAATGATTTGCAACGACTCCTGTCATTTCAACATATTTATAGTATTAAATGGTAGGCTACAATAGCCTAGGTAGGCATAAAGATTAATAGGCTACAGTAGCCTAGATAGGCATAAAGATTAATAGGCTACAGTAGCCTAGATAGGCATAAAGATTAATAGGCTACAGTAGCCTAGATAGGCATAACGATTAATAGGCTACAGTAGCCTAGATAGGCATAAAGATTAATAGGCTACATTAGCCTAGATAGGCATAAAGATTAATAGGCTACAGTAGCCTAGATAGGCATAACAATTAATAGGCTACAGTAGCCTAGATAGGCATAAAGATTAATAGGCTACATTAGCCTAGATAGGCATAAAGATTAATAGGCTACAGTAGCCTAGATAGGCATAAAGATTAATAGGCTACAGTAGCCTAGATAGGCATAAAGATTAATAGGCTACAGTAGCCTAGATAGGCATACAGATTAATAGGCTACAGTAGCCTATATGGGCATAAAGATTAATAGGCTACAGTAGCCTAGATAGGCATAACGATTAATAGGCTACAGTAGCCTAGATAGGCATAAAGATTAATAGGCTACATTAGCCTAGATAGGCATAAAGATTAATAGGCTACAGTAGCCTAGATAGGCATAACGATTAATAGGCTACAGTAGCCTAGATAGGCATAAAGATTAATAGGTTACATTAGCCTAGATAGGCATACAGATTAATAGGCTACAGTAGCCTAGATAGGCATACAGATTAATAGGCTACAGTAGCCTAGATAGGCATAAAGATTAATAGGCTACATTAGCCTAGATAGGCATAAAGATTAATAGGCTACAGTAGCCTAGGTAGGCATAAAGATTAATAGGTTACAGTAGCCTAGATAGGCATAAAGATTAATAGGCTACAGTAGCCTAGATAGGCATAAAGATTAATAGGCTACAGTAGCCTAGATAGGCATACAGATTAATAGGCTACAGTAGCCTATATGGGCATACAGATTAATAGGCTACAGTAGCCTAGATGGGCATAAAGATTAATAGGCTACAGTAGCCTAGATAGGAATAAAGATTAATAGGCTACATTAGCCTAGATAGGCATACAGATTAATAGGCTACAGTACCCTAGATAGGCATACAGATTAATAGGCTACAGTAGCCTAGATAGGCATACAGATTAATAGGCTACAGTAGCCTAGATAGGCATACAGATTAATAGGCTACAGTAGCCTAGATGGGCATACAGATTAATAGGCTACAGTAGCCTAGATAGGCATACAGATTAATAGGCTACAGTAGCCTAGATAGGCATAAAGATTAATAGGCTACAGTAGCCTAGATGGGCATAACGATTAATAGGCTACAGTAGCCTAGATAGGCATAAAGATTAATAGGCTACATTAGCCTAGATAGGCATACAGATTAATAGGCTACTTGATGTTCAACAGATGTTTAATTCTCCACATTTAATGTCAGTTTCATTTTGGAGTTTTTCTCATAACAGAAGCACATGTTGGAGTTCCAGAACTTTCATTTCTAATTTCCACTCCAGAGACCCAATAACAGAGCATGAGTAGAAACCTCCTCATGATATGGTTTTCCATCAGCAAAGTCACATTATAACGCAGTTTAAACCACCTGCAAGGGAATTTATCTAACGCTCTCTAGAGAACCTAAAGTAGTTTTCCTGTGTTTTGTCCCCTTATCTCTAGAGAACCTAAAGTAGTTTTCCTGTGTTTTGTCCCCTTATCTCTAGAGAACCTAAAGTAGTTTTCCTGTGCTTTGTCCCCTTATCTCTAGAGAACCTAAAGTAGTTTTCCTGTGTTTTGTCCCCTTATCTCTAGAGAACCTAAAGTAGTTTTCCTGTGTTTTGTCCCCTTATCTCTAGAGAACCTAAAGTAGTTTTCCTGTGTTTTGTCCCCTTATATCTAGAGTCACTACAGTAGTTTTCCTGTGTTTTGTCCCCTTATATCTAGAGAACCTAAAGTAGTTTTCCTGTGTTTTGTCACCTTATCTATAGAGAACCTAAAGTAGTTTTCCTGTGTTTTGTCCCCTTATATCTAGAGTCACTACAGTAGTTTTCCTGTGTTTTGTCCCCTTATCTCTAGAGAACCTAAAGTAGTTTTCCTGTGTTTTGTCCCCTTATCTCTAGAGAACCTAAAGTAGTTTTCCTGTGTTTTGTCCCCTTATCTCTAGAGAACCTAAAGTAGTTTTCCTGTGTTTTGTCCCCTTATCTCTAGAGCCCCTAAAGTAGTTTTCCTGTGTTTTGTCACCTTATTTATTGATGCGACTCAGTTCTAGAGAGTAAATATGTTTTATGGAAAAAGGGTTGTAAAATAGGTGTCTCCATAATGACAATTTAAATAGCCTACCTTATAACATGCAGGGCTACTAATTAGTTTCCACTTTTAAAACTGCTTGTTACGGAGTCTAGTTGATAGGTAATCGACTCCCCGGACTCCGTGTGTCGGGACATGAACAAGGATATTGAACTTGACATTTGTGTCTGTCTTTATTATTTATCCAACATATCATACTGAAACACTGCTGTCTATCAGCAACTCAGCTCAAGTAGCAGTTCTACTAACTAGTAATATCTCATTCCAGGTATTCATTCACATACTCTGTCCTTTAGAATAGATTATTGTTCAGAAAACTTACTTTATTTTTCAGTAATATCCATATAGTGTTTTCTGCTCTGTCATCTCAAAATGGATCCTTTACAAAATAACAAATGGACAATCTGTTCCACCCTGACAATAGTGTTTTATTGGTATCTTCCACTAGATGGCAGTAAACACCTGCTGTAACTAGACTTTTCAACAACAGTGACCACGTTTACATGCACACCAATATCCCGCTTTTATTCGGGGTACTCAAATATTCTGTTTTTAAATTGATGCATGTACACATCTTACCCATTTACTGTTGTTTCTGCTGTCTGCTCAGGCTGTTCACATATTAAGTTTTCATCTGATTGTCAAAAAAATCTAATTCAAAAAGTAGGCTACCTGTGTGGTTTGATACTCTGTACTGGACTGTATAGCCTGCTGACTACAATTTAGATACATTTCTGCTTATCATTTTCAACATTTCGTAGGCCATTTGTTTGTCAATTATAGTTTGATACATGCAGCTTCTCTTCTGGCATAAATTGTTGCCCCAGAAGACTAAATAAAGTAGTTCTCTCCAGAATAATGTTTTACATTGATAGACTAAATAAAGTAGTTCTCTCCAGAATAATGTTTTACATTGATAGACTAAATAAAGTAGTTCTCTCCAGAATAATGTTCTACATTGATATACTAAATAAAGTAGTTCTCTCCAGAATAATGATTTACATTGATAGACTAAATAAAGAAGTTCTCTCCAGAATAATAATTTACATTGATAGAATGAATGCATTAGTTATCTACTAGTTAACACTAGTAAAATTGACGTTTAGTTTAGGGACCGGGGAGAAAACGCAATAACTCCAAAACAGTGGAAAGACTGGTCCTGTGCAAAATGTCCAAATGTCATCAGTCTGAACGGTTTTAAGGAAATTAAAAGCTGAGAAAACGATGAAACACGTTTCTGATAAGGTTGAAAATACTGTCTGCTTGCATCATATTGTAAAAGATAACACCTCACACTCTCATTCACATTATCTCAAGAGATACTGAAATAAATAATATTTCTCCACCCCTAAATTATCATTTGTTGTTTCATTTAAATTCAAGAAATGCATAATTCTGCAGTTAATATTATATTCGATTATAGGCCTACAGTCAGTGTCCAGATTTCAGTTCATATTATATCAGATTATAGACCTACAATCAGTATCCATATTTCAGTTAATATTATATTAGATTATAGACCTACAGTCAGTGTCCAGATTTCAGTTCATATTATAGACCTACAGTCAGTGTCCAGATTTCAGTGAATATTATATTAGATTATAGACCTACAGTCAGTGTCCAGATTTCAGTTAATATTATATTAGATTATAGACCTACAGTCAGTGTCCAGATTTCAGTGAATATTATATTAGATTATAGACCTCCAGTCAGTGTCCATATTTTAGTTAATATTAGATTAGATTATAGGCCTACAGTCAGTGTCCATATTTCAGTTAATATTATATTAGATTATAGACCTCCAGTCAGTGTCCATATTTTAGTTAATATTAGATTAGATTATAGGCCTACAGTCAGTGTCCATATTTCAGTTAATATTATATTAGATTATAGACCTACAGTCAGTGTCCATATTTTAGTTAATATTATATTAGATTATAGGCCTACAGTCAGTGTCCAGATTTTAGTTAATATTATATTAGATTATAGACCTACAGTCAGTGTCCAGATTTCAGTTAATATTATATTAGATTATAGGCCTACAGTCAGTGTCCAGATTTCAGTTAATATTATATTAGATTATAGGCCTACAGTCAGTGTCCAGATTTCAGTTAACGTTACTATTTAATTTAACCCATTTGAATTGAAATGAGGAATATTCTGTTTATTTATGGCTACAGGGATACTCGTGAACGGGATATCTGAGAACACCGCAGTTCCGGGAGAGTAGTGGGTGAAACCATTCACCTCAGAAAGAGGGGTGATATTAATAACGTTTCCTTTCATTATGTGTTGTCGAATTCATAAAAATATATTTTCTGCCATTGTAGTAAGGTTGTTAATACGAGAGGTCTTCAGACTTACCATTTTTGTATTATTTTCCTTGAAAGAACAAGTAGAGGGTTTTGAGTGCTTCTCCCCTATTTGGAAAGTTGGTCTGCCTGCTGTTCAGTCGGAGATATTCTGACAGGACGTCTCCTTCTGCTGGACATAAAAACTGTTTAAAACTGTATAACACTATAGTGTATCTGGAACACTGGTTCATATATCACAAAGTCAATAGTGAATGTGACTATGTATATATTTATTGTGTATTTAAAGCATATTTCTGCAAGTTTATCAAGTGTCTGCTAGCTTAGCTAGCCATGTTAATGGCGAGTTAACCAGCACCGTCAATCAGTGCACTGTAATGTCACGCTAGCTATTGCTAGCAGGGGATTTATTGGTAATTCAAGACTTCTTTATTGAAATATTAAGTCAATGTTTATTTTTTTACTACCTTAAAAGGTTTATATAAAAAGGGTGGTACTTGTGCTCTGTATTTATGGTTTAATGTCACTTCACATTGAGGGCATGTATCAATACTGTTGTTCCTATCTAACAGTTACCTTGTGTCCTACCTAACCATGTATCATTACTGTTGTTCCTATCTAACAGTTATCTTGTGTCCTACCTAACCATGTATCATTACTGTTGTTCCTATCTAACAGTTATCTTGTGTCCTACCTAACCATGTATCATTACTGTTGTTCCTATCTAACAGTTATCTTGTGTCCTACCTAACCATGTATCATTACTGTTGTTCCTATCTAACAGTTATCTTGTGTCCTACCTAACCATGTATCATTACTATTGTTCCTATCTAACAGTTATCTTGTGTCCTACCTAACCATGTATCATTACTGTTGTTCCTATCTAACAGTTATCTTGTGTCCTATCTAACCATGTATCATTACTGTTGTTCCTATCTAACAGTTATCTTGTGTCCTACCTAACCATGTATCATTACTGTTGTTCCTATCTAACAGTTATCTTGTGTCCTACCTAACCATGTATCATTACTGTTGTTCCTATCTAACAGTTATCTTGTGTCCTATCTAACCATGTATCATTACTGTTGTTCCTATCTAACAGTTATCTTGTGTCCTACCTAACCATGTATCATTACTGTTGTTCCTATCTAACAGTTATCTTGTGTCCTACCTCACCAGTGAACGTGTGGCTGTGACCGTCCTGTCAATGCCTGTCCTGGAGACTCATTTTACATTTTAGTAATTGAGCAGACGCTCTTATCCAGAGCAATTTAAAGTTGGTCCTGGTGACTCCTGGGCCCTAATTCGTAAAGGAAGTGTCTCAGAGCTGATCTAGGATCAGGTCCTCCTCTCCATGTAATCTGATTCATTATGATCTAGGATCAGGTCCCCCTCTCCATGTAATCTGATTCATTATGATCTAGGATCAGGTCCCCCTCTCCATGTAATCTGATTCATTATGATCTAGGATCAGGTCCCCCTCTCCATGTAATCTGATTCATTATGATCTAGGATCAGGTCCCTCCTCTCCATGTAATCTGATTCATTATGATCTAGGATCAGGTCCCCTCCTCTCCATGTAATCTGATTCATTATAATCTAGGATCAGGTCCTCCTCTCCATGTAATCTGATTCATTATGATCTAGGATCAGGTCCCCCCCTCTCCATGTAATCTGATTCATTATGATATAGGATCAGGTCCCCTCCTCTCCATGTAATCTGATTCATTATGATCTAGGATCAGGTCCCCTCCTCTCCATGTAATCTGATTCATTATGATCTAGGATCAGGTCCCTCCTCTCCATGTAATCTGATTCATTATGATCTAGGATCAGGTCCCCTCCTCTCCATGTAATCTGATTCATTATGATCTAGGATCAGGTCCCCCCTCTCCATGTAATCTGATTCATTATGATCTAGGATCAGGTCCCCCCCTCCTCTCCATGTAATCTGATTCATTATGATCTAGGATCAGGTCCTCCTCTCCATGTAATCTGATTCATTATGATCTAGGATCATGGCCCCCCTCTCTCCATATAATCTGATTCATTATGATCTAGGATCAGGTCCCTCCTCTCCATGTAATCTGATTCATTATGATCTAAGATCAGGTCCCTCTCTCCACGTAATCTGATTCATTATGATTGTTTTGTCTCATGTCTTTATATTCATATAGCTTGGGGGCCATGTAATCTGATTCATTATGATTGTTTTGTCTCATGTCTTTATATTCATATAGCCCGGGGGCTATGTAGCTGTATTGAAATGACCTTGTTTTATAACCTTCTTTGTTGCTCAGTGGTACTTCAATTGTCCTGACCATGTCCAAATCTTTCACACAGTAATGCTCCAGCATCCACTCAGAGCTTATGCATCTAATGCATTCCTCAAATACTGCAGAGTTGTTAAGCAAGTCCCTGAGATCGTCATGTTCAACAACATTTATTTGCTTATTTGTCAGATGAAACCTGAGGGGATCACTGTAGTGGGTCATAAATGCATCCAAAATGGTTCTGAGGTCCTCAACAATGTTATTCTGTACCGTAGCTGGGATGCAGTGTTCTTTCCTGATTTACTAAATAAAAAGACAGATATTGTTTTAGAGATCTTCAATTAGCTGCTCAGTGTTGATCTCTGTGGCTTGAACATATTCAGCCTCTGGCAGACTCTCTACATCACTCATGTCATCTTCAATGGGATCAGTCCCGGTCTCAAATTCATCATGAGGACAATTCTCATGTAAGTTGTCTCTTAAAAGCTCTGTGTGGTTTTGGTAGATGTGTGACCGATAGGCGCTGAAACATCTATTTGTTTTCCCACACCCATTAACTCCACAGGTAATTACAACATGTGGTTCATGCTGCTGATAGAGGACAATATGTGTGAGTAGTCTGGACACAGAGGAAGGAGGCTCGTTGCAAAGTGGACAGTTGAATAGAGTTGGCATTCTGCAGACAGATTGTGAACCTTGGAATGATGGGATGGAATCATGGAGATCATTGGTACTCAGCCACTTGCAGACATCATCAAGGGACCAGTCTTCCACAGCCACACTCTAATTCAAGTTGACACTAAAAGCAGAAGTGAAATGTATCAGTGTTGAGGCTAAAACAAAACCTCTCCTACTCTTTCCAGACAACCACCTTTCCTCCTAATGTGTATTTATGGTTGTTCTATAACGAAGCAGAGCTTGTCAGGAAAGGTGAAGATGTCCGTCTCTTATTTATCTGACTCCATATTTCATAGTTTGGGACATGATGGGATTCTGCAGTCCCACATTTAAGTGTTCAGATAATATGATGGTCCAAATGGGGCATTAAGTTCTTCTTCCATGTCGACCCAAGTTGTCCTATTAGAGTTGTCAATAAAGAGCCTATCTGGGCAGTTATAAAGTCTTCTTGATATAATTACATGTTAGGGAGCTTTAATCCTCCTTCTAAGTCTTTGTCTGTAAAGTAGCTTGGTTCATCCTGGTCCTTTTAATAGTCCAGATTAATAATTTTGCCTCTGGTGTTAAGGGTGTAGGCAGGTATGGACATTGGAAACATGCTGATGACGTCATTCAGTTTAGGAGCTGTAACCATCTTTATAACATGTGTCCATCATTCAGTTTAGGAGCTGTAACCATCTTTATAACATGTGTCCGTCATTCAGTTTAGGAGTTTTAACCATCTTAATAACATGTGTCCTTCATTCAGTTTAGGAGCTGTAACCATCTTTATAACATGTGGTCTTCATTCAGTTTAGGAGCTGTAACCATCTTTATAACATGTGGTCGTCATTCAGTTTAGGAGCTGTAACCATCTTTATAACATGTGTCCGTCATTCAGTTTAGGAGTTTTAACCATCTTAATAACATGTGTCCTTCATTCAGTTTAGGAGCTGTAACCATCTTTATAACATGTGGTCTTCATTCAGTTTAGGAGCTGTAACCATCTTTATAACATGTGTCCGTCATTCAGTTTAGGAGCTGTAACCATCTTTATAACATGTGGTCATCATTCAGTTTAGGAGCTGTAACCATCTTAATAACATGTGGTCTTCATTCAGTTTAGGAGCTGTAACCATCTTTATAACATGTGTCCTTCATTCAGTTTAGGAGCTGTAACCATCTTTATAACATGTGGCCGTCATTCAGTTTAGGAGCTTTAACCATCTTAAAGCGTCCCACCTACTCAACAGCCAGTGTAATCCCGTGGCGCAATATTCAAATACCTCAAAAATGCAAAAACTTCAATTTTTCAAACATATGACTTTTTTACACCATTTTAAAGACAAGACTCTCGTTAATCTAACCACACTGTCCAATTTCAAAAAGGCTTTACAACGAAAGCAAAACATTAGATTATGTCAGCAGAGTACCCAGCCAGAAATAATCAGACACCCATTTTTCAAGCTAGCATATAATGTCACATAAACCCAAACCACAGCTAAATGCAGCACTAACCTTTGATGATCTTCATCAGATGACAACCCTAGGACATTATGTTATACAATGCATGCATGTTTTGTTCAATCAAGTTCATATTTATATCAAAAACCAGCTTTTTTACATTAGCATGTGACGTTCAGAACTAGCATACCCCCCGCAAACATCCGGTGAATTTACTAAATTACTCACGGTAAACGTTCACAAAAAACATAACAATTATTTTAAGAATTATAGATACAGAACTCCTCTATGCACTCGATATGTCCGATTTTAAAATAGCTTTTCGGTGAAAGCACATTTTGCAATATTCTCAGTAGATAGCCCAGCCATCACGGCTAGCCATTTAGACACCGACCAAGTTTAGCCCTGATCAAACTCCGATTTACTATTACAAAAGTTTGATTACCTTTGTTGTCTTCGTCAGAATGCACTCCCAGGAATGCTACTTCAATAACAAATGTTGGTTTGGTCCAAAATAATCCATCGTTATATCCAAATTGCGGCGTTTTGTTCGTGCGTTCCAAGACACAATCCGAAATGGTAAATCAGGGTCGCGAGCATGGCGCAATTCGTGACAAAAGATTTCTAAATATTCCATTACCGTACTTCGAAGCATGTCAACCGCTGTTTAAAATCAATTTTTATGCCATTTTTCTCGTAAAAAAGCGATAATATTCCGACCGGGAATCTCCGTTTAGCTAAACAGAGGAAAGAAAACAAAGCTTTCGGTCGACGCGGGCACGAGCCTGAGTCTCACAGTACTGTAACCAGCCACTACCCAAACACGCTACTTTGTTTCAGCCAGAGCCTGCAAAGCCACGATTCAGCTTTTTGCCGCCTTCTGAGAGCCCATGTGAGCCGTAGAAAGTGTCACGTAAGAGCAGAGATCCCCTGTAATGAATAGAGATAATCAACAAGGCCAAGAAATGGTCAGACAGGGTACTTCCTGTACAGAATCTTCTCAGGGTTTGGCCTGCCAAATGAGTTCTGTTATACTCACAGACACCATTCAAACAGTTTTAGAAACTTTGGAGTGTTTTCTATCCAAAGCTAATAATTATATGCATATTCTAGTTTCTGGGCAGGAGTACTAATCAGATTAAATCGGGTATGTTTTTTATCCGTCCGTGAAAATACTGCCCCCTAGCCATAACAGGTTAAGAAATCATGTAAAGCGCAATGCCTTATTTTTATATTGCCAAACAGCTTAAAACAGATTTACGTCAACTTCTGCAGATCTCAGTGGGGAAATGGTTTCTGTCTCTCTCATGGTTCTGAACTCTCTGCTGGAGTTATCACTCTAATGAATCAGTTCAATGGTTTCTGTCTCTCTCATGGTTCTGAACTCTCAGCTGGAGTTACCACTCTAATGAATCATTTCAATGGTTTCTGTCTCTCTCATGGTTCTGAACTCTCTGCTGGAGTTACCACTCTAATGAATCAGTTCAATGGTTTCTGTCTCTCTCATGGTTCTGAACTCTCTGCTGGAGTTACCACTCTAATGAATCAGTTCAATGGTTTCTGTCTCTCTCATGGTTCTGAACTCTCTGATGGAGTCACCACTCTAATGAATCAGTTCAATGGTTTCTGTCTCTCTCATGGTTCTGAACTCTCTGCTGGAGTTACCACTCTAATGAATCATTTCAATGGTTTCTGTCTCTCTCATGGTTCTGAACTCTCTGCTGTTGTTACCACTCTAATGAATCAGTTCAATGGTGTCTTGTCATCAACTGTAACAACATCATTATAACCAACATTTATTGGTTCAATTCCAAACTTGAAAATGATCAGTGACTTGAATCTTTGGAAAAGCGTATTCTCCATTGGCTAACCAAGTACCCTAATGCTTTACTTATAGTAGGTGGGGATATTATCACTTTGAGGCAGTTTATGTAAAGGTTTGATATTATAGATATTTGGAGAGTAAAGTTTCCTAATGACTAGTCTTCCACTTGGAGTAATAAGACCCGGTCCAGACAATCACCACAGATCTTTGGTTGGTGTCTAAATGTTTTGATAAACAGGCTATTTCTGTTAACATCCTGGTCACTCCCCTTACTGATCATAGAGCTGTTTATATTGACATTACACTGTTTATCTCTGATAATGGCCCTTACTGATCATAGAGCTGTTTATATTGACATTACACTGTTTATCTCTGATAATGGCCCTTACTGATCATAGAGCTGTTTATATTGACATTACACTGTTTATCTCTGATAATGGCCCTTACTGATCATAGAGCTGTTTATATTGACATTACACTGTTTATCTCTGATAATGGCCCTTACTGATCATAGAGCTGTTTATATTGACATACACTGTTTATCTCTGATAATGGCCCTTACTGATCATAGAGCTGTTTATATTGACATTACACTGTTTATCTCTGATAATGTCCCTTACTGATCATAGAGCTGTTTATATTGACATTACACTGTTTATCTCTGATAATGGCCCTTACTGATCATAGAGCTGTTTATATTGACATTACACTCTGCCCTGGCAGAGCATCCTATTGGAAGATTAATAGCTCTATTAAAACATGAGTTGGTCCAGATGGAGATAAACAATGTAATTACACACTTCTGGAACAAAGCTATAAATAACAATTCATACAGTAATAACTGGGAGCTTTTTAAATATGAGGTTGGAAAATATGCAAGTAAACATGGGAGTATTGTTGCCAAGACCAGGAGAGCTGAAGTAGAAAGTGTTATTACAAAGATCACCTGTCTTGTTCAAAAGCCTGTTGAAAGTCTTTCAGAGGAGGATAAATCTGTTCTGTTTGATCTACAACACCAGTTGGATGATATTTATAGACTGAAAGCAGACGGAACCTTTGTCACATGTAGGTAGAAATGGCTAGAGGAGGGTGGACAAAATTAATCCAGTTTTTCTTTTCAGGTTAGAAAAATACCACTCTAAAAATAATACAATTCAGCAATGAAATATGACTGGTCTCATCACAGATGACCCCACATTAATCTCCATCTTTAGTTCAACTTCTACAGTATTGTGAGGTGTCCTCAACTCTTTGTTTTGATTGTCTGGGGGATGTGAAATCAGTTGGTGAGGCTGACAGGGAACAGTGTGACGACCCTACTATAGTTGAACACATCATTTATTCTATTGAACAACTTAAAATAATATGTCTCCTGGGACTGATGGTGTAACTGCTGCGTTTAACAGAACTGTTTCTGTTGGAGGTCTCCTGGGACTGATGGTGTATCTGCTGAGTTTAACATAACTGTTTCTGTTGGAGGTCTCCCGGGACTGATGGTGTATCTGCTGAGTTTAACACAACTGTTTCTGTTGGAGGTCTCCTGGGACTGATGGTGTATCTGCTGAGTTTAACAGAACTGTTTCTGTTGGAGGTCTCCTGGGACTGATGGTGTATCTGCTGAGTTTAACACAACTGTTTCTGTTGGAGGTCTCCTGGGACTGATGGTGTATCTGCTGAGTTTAACAGAACTGTTTCCCAACAGTTGGTATCTTTTCTGTTGGAGGTCTTTTCTGAAAGCATTGTAAATAATGCTCTCCCTCCCAGTTTGACTCAAGCTCTGACTACATTAATACCTGACCCCAAGAAAGACCTGTCAATATATTAATCTGTGATAGAGGATCACTCTGTAAATGTATTAATCTGTGATAGAGGATCACTCTGTAAATGTATTAATCTGTGATAGAGGATCACTCTGTAAATGTATTAAACTGGGATAGAGGCTCACTCTGTAAATGTATTAACCTGTGATAGAGGATCACTCTGTAAATGTATTAAACTGTGATAGAGGATCACTCTGTAAATGTATTAAACTGTGATAGAGGATCACTCTGTCACTGTATTAAACTGTGATAGAGGATCACTCTGTCAATGTATTAACCTGTGATAGAGGATCACTCTGTAAATGTATTAAACTGGGATAGAGGATCACTATGTAAATGTATTAAACTGTGATAGAGGATCACTGTGTAAATGTATTAACCTGTGATAGAGGATCACTCTGTCACTGTATTAAACTGTGATAGAGGATCACTCTGTCAATGTATTAAACTGTGATAGAGGATCACTCTGTCAATGTATTAAACTGTGATAGAGGATCACTATGTAAATGTATTAAACTGTGATAGAGGATCACTTTGTAAATGTATTAAACTGTGATAGAGGATCACTCTGTCAATGTATTAACCTGTGATAGAGGATCACTCTGTAAATGTATTAAACTGTGATAGAGGATCACTCTGTCAATGTATTAAACTGTGATAGAGGATCACTATGTAAATGTATTAAACTGTGATAGAGGATCACTCTGTAAATGTATTAAACTGGGATAGAGGATCACTCTGTAAATGTATTAAACTGGGATAGAGAATCACTCTGTAAATGTATTAAACTGTGATAGAGGATCACTCTGTAAATGTATTAAACTGTGATAGAGGATCACTCTGTAAATGTATTAAACTGTGATAGAGGATCACTCTGTAAATGTATTAAACTGTGATAGAGGATCACTCTGTCACTGTATTAAACTGTGATAGAGGATCACTCTGTCAATGTATTAACCTGTGATAGAGGATCACTCTGTAAATGTATTAAACTGGGATAGAGGATCACTATGTAAATGTATTAAACTGTGATAGAGGATCACTGTGTAAATGTATTAACCTGTGATAGAGGATCACTCTGTCACTGTATTAAACTGTGATAGAGGATCACTCTGTCAATGTATTAAACTGTGATAGAGGATCACTCTGTCAATGTATTAAACTGTGATAGAGGATCACTATGTAAATGTATTAAACTGTGATAGAGGATCACTTTGTAAATGTATTAAACTGTGATAGAGGATCACTCTGTCAATGTATTAACCTGTGATAGAGGATCACCCTGTAAATGTATTAAACTGTGATAGAGGATCACTCTGTCAATGTATTAAACTGTGATAGAGGATCACTATGTAAATGTATTAAACTGTGATAGAGGATCACTCTGTAAATGTATTAAACTGGGATAGAGGATCACTCTGTAAATGTATTAAACTGGGATAGAGAATCACTCTGTAAATGTATTAAACTGTGATAGAGGATCACTCTGTAAATGTATTAAACTGTGATAGAGGGTCACTCTGTAAATGTATTAAACTGGGATAGAGGATCACTTTGTAAATGTATTAAACTGTGATAGAGGATCACTATGTAAATGTATTAAACTGGGATAGAGGATCACTCTGTAAATGTATTAAACTGTGATAGAGGATCACTATGTAAATGTATTAAACTGTGATAGAGGATCACTCTGTAAATGTATTAAACTGGGATAGAGGATCACTCTGTAAATGTATTAAACTGGGATAGAGGATCACTCTGTAAATGTATTAAACTGTGATAGAGGATCACTCTGTAAATGTATTAATCTGTGATAGAGGTTCACTCTGTAAATGTATTAAACTGTGATAGAGGATCACTTTGTAAATGTATTAAACTGTGATAGAGGATCACTATGTAAATGTATTAAACTGAGATAGAGGATCACTCTGTAAATGTATTAAACTGTGATAGAGGATCACTCTGTAAATGTATTAAACTGTGATAGTCATATAGGTTCACTTTGTAAACGCTTAAATCCCCTTAAATATGTCATTATTAAATCACCTTAATTATGTCATTATTAAATCACCTTTATTATGTCATTATTAAATCACCTTTATTATGTCATTATTAAATCACCTTTATTATATAATAATTAAATCACCTTTATTATGTCATTATTAAATCACCTTAATTATGTCATTATTAAATCACCTTTATTATGTCATTCTTACAGCACCTTTATTATGTCATTATTAAATCACCTTTATTATATAATAATTAAATCACCTTTATTATGTCATTATTAAATCACCTTTATTATGTCATTCTTACAGCACCTTTATTATGTCATTCTTACAGCATTTGTATCTATTTATAAATGTTGATTTGCGACAAAATGGTTTATCAACTTCCATACTGATGCAGTCTGTTTGTAATTACTGTAGCTATCGAGGAGAAGGTCAATTCTGCTACTTGGCTTCGAGCTCAACTCAATTATAGTTGGATTGTCACGTCCTGACCCTAGTAAGTTGTCATTTTCTATAGTAGAGTGGTCAGGGCGTGACAGGGGCTGTTTTGTGTTTTCTATGTTTTCTACAAGACAAGACCGTGGGACAGGATTCCTGTTATATAAGGACAAGACAAGACCGTGGGACAGGATTCCTGTTATATAAGGACAAGACAAGACCGTGGGACAGGATTCCTGTTATATAAGGACAAGACAAGACCGTGGGACAGGATTCCTGTTATATAAGGACAAGACAAGACCGTGGGACAGGATTCCTGTTATATAAGGACAAGACAAGACCGTGGGACAGGATTCCTGTTATATAAGGACAAGACAAGACCGTGGGACAGGATTCCTGTTATATAAGGACAAGACAAGACCGTGGGACAGGATTCCTGTTATATAAGGACAAGACAAGACCGTGGGACAGGATTCCTGTGAAGACACTGTAAGGACATGGAAGTGTAGTCACCAGCAGACATGGCAGAGGCGTTAGGAGACCCTTTAAGGCATGTCTGTCTGACTGACCAGCTGCACCAGACCAGCCACGATGATGACGCTCTTCAGAAAGTAGAGTTTTAGGGCACAACTTGATACAAAAAAACTCTAATAAAAAACAGAAAGTAAAAAAGGTCAGGTTATGTTAATAGATAATGCGTGTGGTTCTTGTTAGAAAAGAAGGACAAAGCCTTTCTCACTCAGATTTCCTTGGGATATAGTGTAAGCGCAATGGCTCTGTCTCAGCTGTTGAGATCATTGACAATTTATTGTGCAGACCTTATTGAGATAGTGGGATACGGACAGGGTTCCACTAAGGACATTATAAGGACACTAGGGTGTACAAGTACCAGCAGACATGGCTTTATCATCACACTGAAGGGCTTTACTTCAACAGGTGGACATGTACCTTATACAGTGGCAGCCATTGGAAACGCTTTGATGTCATAGCATATGAGGTTTTTTTGGAGACCCTTTAAAACCTGTTAGGGCTAGGGGGCAGCATTTGCACGTCTGGATAAAAAAATGTACCCGATTTAATCTGGTTACTAATCCTACCCAGTAACTAGAATATGCATATACTTATTATATATGGATAGAAAACACTCTAAAGTTTCTAAAACTGTTTGAATGGTGTCTGTGAGTATAACAGAACTCATTTGGCAGGCAAAACCCTGAGACATTTTCTGACAGGAAGTGGATACCTGATGTGTTGTATTACCTTTAAACCTATCCCATTGAAAAACACAGGGGCTGAGGAATATTTTGGCACTTCCTATTGCTTCCACTAGATGTCACCAGCCTTTACAAAGTGTTTTGAGTCTTCTGGAGGGAGATCTGACCGAACAAGAGCCATGGAACGATGATGTCCCATTAGACACCTGGCGCGCGAGTTCATGTTGGGTACCCTCGTTCCAATACGTTATAAAAGAGTATGCATTCGTCCACCTTGAATATTATTCATGTTCTGGTTAAAAAAGGCCCTAATGATTTATGCTATACAACGTTTGACATGTTTGAACGAACGTAAATATATTTTTTCCCCTCGTTCATGACGAGAAGTCCGGCTGGCTTAGATCATGTGCTAACAAGACGGAGATTTTTGGACATAAATGATGAGCTTTTTTGAACAAAACTACATTCGTTATGGACCTGTGATACCTGGAAGTGACATCTGATGAAGAGAATCAAAGGTAATGGATTATTTACATAGTATTTTCGATTTTAGATCTCCCCAACATGACGTCTAGTCTGTATCGCAACGCGTATTTTTCTGGGCGCAGTGCTCAGATTATTGCAAAGTGTGATTTCCCAGTAAGGTTATTTTTAAATCTGGCAAGTTGATTGCGTTCAAGAGATGTAAATCTATAATTCTTTAAATTACAATATAATATTTTACCAATGTTTTCTAATTTTAATTATTTAATTTGTGACGCTGACTTGACTGCCGGTTATTGGAGGGAAACGATTTCCTCAACATCAATGCCATAGTAAAACGCTGTTTTTGGATATAAATATGAACTTGATAGAACTAAAAATGCATGCATTGTCTAACATAATGTCCTAGGAGTGTCATCTGATGGAGATTGTAAAAGGTTAGTGCATCATTTTAGCTGGTTTTATGGTTTTGGTGACCCTGTCTTTGACTTGACAAAACATTACACACAACTCTTGTAAATGTACTGTCCTAACATACTCTAAATTTATGCTTTCGCCGTAAAACCTTTTTGAAATCGTAAAACGTGGTTAGATTAAGGAGATGTTTATCTTTCAAAGGGTGTAAAATAGTTGTATGTTTGAAAAATTTGAATTTTGACATTTATTTGGATTCAAATTTGCCTATCTTGAAATGCACCTGCTGTTGATGGAGTGCACCACGGGTGGCACGCTAGCGTCCCACCTAGCCCATAGAGGCTAAGATGGTCTAATGTTCTTAAGAATGGTCTAATGTTCTGTTGGCCATTAGCCCTGTATGGAATGTTTGTGCACATTCCTCAGAGGAAAACAGGAACCAAGTCGTATACTTAGGCCAGGATTCAAATGGAGGCTGCGTTTGAGAACACTTGACAGTTAAATGTAATTTCTGATTCAACCGACATCTGCAGCGTTTACCATAAATTCCATCACTGCTGACACAGGAACATTGCCTTTAAAAAGGTCTAAGGGCCCAGGGATGGGTTTCTACTAAGCTGACATAGGGAATTGTTTTAAGATGGTCATACCAAGTATCATTTAGATATTTCATTTGGACTTTTAGGACCCCTGTAAGTATGAAAACAGATATTTGATTAGACATTGAATTTGGCCTTACTGCTATTAGCCCACAGAAACACATTGAATAACAACAGTTCTGTAAGGTTATACATGTATATGATGTAGCCTACATAGATAACGCATGCAGACACGTGCACAAAAAACACACATGCAAGCACATGTGTCGGATAGCTACGCACGCACACACACATCCACACACAAACACACCCCAATTAATGATGCGATGGAAGTGAGTCAAATGACCAAATTTCCCTCTAGTGACCTCATGGGTGGAACCTTATTAATATGTTTCATCATTTCATCATTAATAAACATTATATTGGTTTAAACTGAGAAAATATGGTGTTTCTGTGTCAAATGGTTTTGTTATATTTCAGTCTTCTGTGATGTATATAAAGTGTAATATTGGGAGGCAAACTCAAAATTAAATACACTATATATATATATATATATATATATATACACTATATATGGACACCCCTTCAAATTAGTGGATTCGGCTATTTCAGCCACACCCGTTGCTGACAGGTGTATAAAATCGAGCACATGGCCAAGCGATCTCCATAGGAAAACATTGGCAGAAGAAAGGCCTTACTGAAGAGCTCAGTGACTTTCAACGTGGCACCGTCATAGGATGCCACCTTTCCAACACGTCAGTTCATCACATTTCTGCCCTGCTAGAGATTCCCTGGTCAACTGTAAGTGCTGTTATTGTGAAATGGAAATGTCTTGGAGCAACAACGGCTCAGCCACGAAGTGGTAGGCCACACAAGCTCACAGAATGGGACCACAGAGTGCTGAAACGGATAGCACGTAAAAATCATCTGTCCTCGGTTGCAACACTCACTACCGAGTTCCAAACTGCCTCTGGAAGCAACGTCAGCACAAACACTGTTCATTGGGAGATTCATGGAATGGGTTTCCATGGCCTGCAGCCGCCACTTTGTAAATGTATTAAACTGTTATAGAGGATCACTCTGTAAATGTATTAAACTGGAATAGAGGGTCACTTTGTAAATGTATTAAACTGGGATAGAGGATCACTCTGTAAATGTATTAAACTGTGATAGAGGATCACTATGTAAATGTATTAAACTGGAATAGAGGATCACTCTGTAAATGTATTAAACTGTGATAGAGGATCACTCTGTAAATGTATTAAACTGTGATAGAGGATCACTCTGTAAATGTATTAAACTGTGATAGAGGATCACTATGTAAATGTATTAAACTGTGATAGAGGATCACTCTGTAAATGTATTAAACTGTGATAGAGGATCACTTTGTAAATGTATTAAACTGTGATAGAGGATCACTCTGTAAATGTATTAAACTGTGATAGAGGATCACTCTGTAAATGTATTAAACTGTGATAGAGGATCACTCTGTAAATGTATTAAACTGGAATAGAGGCTCACTCTGTAAATGTATTAAACTGTGATAGAGGATCACTATGTAAATGTATTAAACTGGGATAGAGGATCACTCTGTAAATGTATTAAACTGGGATAGAGGATCACTCTGTAAATGTATTAAACTGTGATAGAGGTTCACTCTGTAAATGTATTAACCTGTGATAGAGGATCACTTTGTAAATGTATTAACCTGTGATAGAGGTTCACTATGTAAATGTATTAAACTGTGCATTTTACCCGTTCCAGTCCCCTTCCTCCTGGGGATACTTTTTGAGAAGCTCTGTTCTGAGAAACTCAGTTCTGGTGACCAAATAAAAGTACATTCTACTCCAAAATGTATCAAAATAAAATTATGCTGACACCATCTAAAATATAACTTCCACCTCCAGAAATGAGCCCAATAAGATTTTGTTAAAAATGTTAGATGATTTTAACACATTGGACCAAAAACCTGTATGGATGGTATATTATCAGCTATAAGCAATAAACATTATCACCTGCAACCCAACTGATGCAGCATAGTGGCTATAAATACATAGGCTGAAGCATGGGGTTTGTCTATCTACATTATCACCTGTATCAACTGATGCAGCATAGTGACTATAAATACATAGGCTGAATCATGGGGTTTGTCTATCTACATTATCACCTGTAACCCAACTGATGCAGCATAGTGGCTATAAATACATAGGCTGGAGCATGGGGTTTGTCTATCTACATTATCACCTGTATGAACTGATGCAGCATAGTGACTATAAATACATAGGCTGAATCATCGGGTTAGTCTATCTACATTATCACCTGTATCAACTGATGCAGCATAGTGGCTATAAATACATAGGCTGAATCATGGGGTTTGTCTATCTACATTATCACCTGTATCAACTGATGCAGCAGTGTCCACATGGTCTGATAAACACTCCTAACAACCCCACCACTAGGAGGTGTCCACATGGTCTGATAAACACTCCTAACAACCAGACCACTAGGAGGTGTCCACATGGTCTGATTAACACTCCTAACAACCAGACCACTAGGAGGTGTCCACATGGTCTGATAAACACTCCTAACAACCCCACCACTAGGAGGTGTCCACATGGTCTGATAAACACTCCTAACAACCCCACCACTAGGAGGTGTCCACATGGTCTGATAAACACTCCTAACAACCCCACCACTAGGAGGTGTCCACATGGTCTGATTAACACTCCTAACAACCCCACCACTAGGAGGTGTCCACATGGTCTGATAAACACTCCTAACAACCCCACCACTAGGAGGTGTCCACATGGTCTGATAAACACTCCTAACAACCAGACCACTAGGAGGTGTCCACATGGTCTGATAAACACTCCTAACAACCAGACCACTAGGAGGTGTCCACATGGTCTGATAAACACTCCTAACAACCCCACCACTAGGAGGTGTCCACATGGTCTGATAAACACTCCTAACAACCCCACCACCAGGAGGTGTCCACATGGTCTGATAAACACTCCTAACAACCCCACCACTAGGAGGTGTCCACATGGTCTGATAAACACTCCTAACAACCCCACCACTAGGAGGTGTCCACATGGTCTGATAAACACTCCTAACAACCACACCACTAGGAGGTGTCCACATGGTCTGATAAACACTCCTAACAACCAGACCACTAGGAGGTGTCCACATGGTCTGATAAACACTCCTAACAACCACACCACTAGGAGGTGTCCACATGGTCTGATAAACACTCCTAACAACCCCACCACTAGGAGGTGTCCACATGGTCTGATAAACACTCCTAACAACCCCACCACTAGGAGGTGTCCACATGGTCTGATAAACACTCCTAACAACCCCACCACTAGGAGGTGTCCACATGGTCTGATAAACACTCCTAACAACCCCACCACTAGGAGGTGTCCACATGGTCTGATAAACACTTCTAACAACCCCACCACTAGGAGGTGTCCACATGGTCTGATAAACACTCCTAACAACCCCACCGCTAGGAGGTGTCCACATGGTCTGATAAACACTCCTAACAACCCCACCACTAGGAGGTGTCCACATGGTCTGATAAACACTCCTAACAACCAGACCACTAGGAGGTGTCCACATGGTCTGATTAACACTCCTAACAACCCCACCACTAGGAGGTGTCCACATGGTCTGATAAACACTCCTAACAACCAGACCACTAGGAGGTGTCCACATGGTCTGATAAACACTCCTAACAACCCCACCACCAGGAGGTGTCCACATGGTCTGATAAACACTCCTAACAACCCCACCACTAGGAGGTGTCCACATGGTCTGATAAACACTCCTAACAACCCCACCACTAGGAGGTGTCCACATGGTCTGATAAACACTCCTAACAACCCCACCGCTAGGAGGTGTCCACATGGTCTGATAAACACTCCTAACAACCCCACCACTAGGAGGTGTCCACATGGTCTGATAAACACTCCTAACAACCCCACCGCTAGGAGGTGTCCACATGGTCTGATAAACACTCCTAACAACCCCACCACTAGGAGGTGTCCACATGGTCTGATAAACACTCCTAACAACCCCACCACTAGGAGGTGTCCACATGGTCTGATAAACACTCCTAACAACCCCACCACTAGGAGGTGTCCACATGGTCTGATTAACACTCCTAACAACCCCACCACTAGGAGGTGTCCACATGGTCTGATAAACACTCCTAACAACCTCACCACTAGGAGGTGTCCACATGGTCCTAAATCACACAGTTTCCTCATTTTGTATCACATTCCAATGATAAAACTGGTCATGTTGCCTAGTGGTTAGAGTGTTGGGAATGTAACTGAAAGGTCACTGGTTTGAATACCTGAGCTGTCAAGGTGAACATTTGTCTATGTGCCGTTAAGCAAGGCACTTAACCCTAATTTGCTCCAAGGGAACCGTACTACTATGGCTGACCCTGTAAAACAACACATTTCACTGCATCTATCATACTACTATGGCTGACCCTGTAAAACAACACATTTCACTGCACCAATATGGTGTTTGTGACAATAAAACATTTTATGTATTTTTTCTCTCAATTACAACAATTCATTTAACAATGCTGGTAACAGATCTTGATGACATTCCTCCAAGGACACCTTGACTTGCATTACATTCTCACTGCAGAAAAATATTCTCATGTTATTGAACCATAAATTGTACATATATGTGTTAGATAATAACCCTGGATGATGAATGTGTGAACTATCTTGTCATCTTTTTGGGTAACCACAATGGAACATTCTAGTCTTGAAGGACATGAACTGGCAGAACAGGTTTCAGCAAAGTATGGAGTCATTGTTTTCAGGAAGGTGTACCCATGGCCAGTGGTGTAAAGTACTTCAGTAAAAATACTATAAAGTACTACACGAGTCGTTTTTTTAGGGTATCTGTACTTTACTTTTGAATTTATATTTTTGCTAATTTTACATCACTACAGTCCCAAAGAAAATAATGTACTTTTTAATCTATACATTTTACCTGACACCCAAAAGTACTCGTTACATTTTGAATGCTTAGACAGGACAGGAAAATGGTCTAATTCACTTATCAAGACAACACATGGTCATCTCTACTGCCTCTGATCTGGCGGAGTCAGGAAACACAAATGCATCTTTTGTAAATTACGTCTTCGTTTTGGTATGTGCCCCCTATCCATACATTTTAAAAAACAAGATAATGGTGACACCTGCTTTGCTTAATAGAAGGAATTTGAAACGATTTATACTTTTAATTTTACTTTTCATACTTAAGTATATTTAGAACCAAATATTTTTAGACTTTTACTCAGGTATGAAAATTGGGTACTTTTTCCACAACTGTCTATGATGATAGGAGAGACAGGAGGCAGACTAAGAGCAAGGGCAGCCACCTGAACTACTGCCCTAGAAAAGACAAGGAGCAGTCTACACAAACAGCCACCTGAACTACTGCCCTAGAAAAGACAAGGAGCAGTCTACACAAACAGCCACCTGAACTACTGCCCTAGAAAAGACAAGGAGCAGTCTACACAAACAGCCACCTGAACTACTGCCCTAGAAAAGACAAGGAGCAGTCTACACAAACAGCCACCTGAACTACTGCCCTAGAAAAGACAAGGAGCAGTCTACACAAACAGCCACCTGAACTACTGCCCTAGAAAAGACAAGGAGCAGTCTACACAAACAGCCACCTGAACTACTGCCCTAGAAAAGACAAGGAGCAGTCTACACAAACAGCCACCTGAACTACTGCCCTACAAAGACAAGGAGCAGTCTACACAAACAGCCACCTGAACTACTGCCCTAGAAAAGACAAGGAGCAGTCTACACACACAGCCACCTGAACTACTGCCCTAGAAAAGACAAGGAGCAGTCTACACAAACAGCCACCTGAACTACTGCCCTAGAAAAGACAAGGAGCAGTCTACACAAACAGCCACCTGAACTACTGCCCTAGAAAAGACAAGGAGCAGTCTACACAAACAGCCACCTGAACTACTGCCCTAGAAAAGACAAGGAGCAGTCTACACAAACAGCCACCTGAACTACTGCCCTACAAAGACAAGGAGCAGTCTACACACACAGCCACCTGAACTACTGCCCTAGAAAAGACAAGGAGCAGTCTACACAAACAGCCACCTGAACTACTGCCCTAGAAAAGACAAGGAGCAGTCTACACAAACAGCCACCTGAACTACTGCCCTAGAAAAGACAAGGAGCAGTCTACACAAACAGCCACCTGAACTACTGCCCTAGAAAAGACAAGGAGCAGTCTACACAAACAGCCACCTGAACTACTGCCCTAGAAAAGACAAGGAGCAGTCTACACAAACAGCCACCTGAACTACTGCCCTAGAAAAGACAAGGAGCAGTCTACACAAACAGCCACCTGAACTACTGCCCTAGAAAGACAAGGAGCAGTCTACACACACAGCCACCTGAACTACTGCCCTAGAAAAGACAAGGAGCAGTCTACACAAACAGCCACCTGAACTACTGCCCTAGAAAAGACAAGGAGCAGTCTACACAAACAGCCACCTGAACTACTGCCCTAGAAAAGACAAGGAGCAGTCTACACACACAGCCACCTGAACTACTGCCCTAGAAAAAACAAGGGGCAGTCTACACAAACAGCCACCTGAACTACTGCCCTAGAAAAGACAAGGAGCAGTCTACACAAACAGCCACCTGAACTACTGCCCTAGAAAAGACAAGGGGCAGTCTACACAAACAGCCACCTGAACTACTGCCCTAGAAAATACAAGGAGCAGTCTACACAAACAGCCACCTGAACTACTGTCCTACAAAGACAAACAACATCTACACAAACAGTGAATCTGAGAAAAATGGTTTCAAGTTTGTTTTTTAGTCCATGCATATCAACCATGACCACTGATCTGACCTATGACCCCTAAAACACAAAAGAAAAGTGCAGCATCTAGAAATCTGAATGTGTTTATCCAGCTTTCTTGTTGTTTTTCTGTTTGATGAAACTAGTTGAGAGTTCTGTGTTATTTCTTATTTGATGTACCTTTATTTAACCAGGTAGGCCAGTTGAGAACAAGTTCTCATTTATAACTGCGACCTGGCCAAGATAAAGCAAAGCAGTTTGACAGAAACAACACAGAGTTACACATGGGATAAATGTCATGTCCTGACCAGTAAAAGGGGTTATTTGTTATTGTAGTTTGGTCAGGGCGTGGCAGGGGGGTGTTTGTTTTGTGTGTTTCAGGGTTTTGATGTATGTTCTATATTTTCTATTTCTATGTTTATTCTAGGTTTTTCTATCTATGTTGTGTTTTTTCAATGACCTCCAATTAGAGGCAGCTGGTATTGTGACCAGTGAGCTGAGATAAGGGGTGGCTTTACCTAGCAAAGGCTTATAGATGACCTGGAGCCAGTGGGTTTGGAGACGAATATGAAGCGAGGGCCAGCCAACGAGAGCATACAGGTCGCAGTGATGGGTAGTATATCGGGCTTTGGTGACAAAACGGATGGCACTGTGATAGACTACATCCAATTTGCTGAGTAGAGTGTTGGAGGCTATTTTGTAAATGACATCACCGAAGTCAAGGATCGGTAGGATAGTCTGTTTTACAAGGGTATGTTTGGCAGCATGAGTGAAGGAGGCTTTGTTGTGAAATAGGACGCCGATTCTAGATTTAATTTTGGATTGGAGATGCTTAATGTGAGTCTGGAAGGAGAGTTTACAGTCTAACCAGACACCTAGGTATTTGTAGTTGTCAAAATATTCTAAGTCAGAACCGTCCAGAGTAGTGATGCTTGATGGGCGGGCAGGTGCAGGCAGCGATCGGTTGAAGAGCATGCATTTAGTTTTACTTGCATTTAAGAGCAGTTGGAGGCCTCAGAAGGAGAGATGTATGGCATTGAAGCTCGTCTGGAGGGTTGTTAATACAGTGTCCAAAGAGGGGCCAGAAGTATACAGAATGGTGTCGTCTGCGTAGAGGTGGATCAGAGAATCACCAGCAGCAAGAGCAACATCATTGATGTATACAGAGAAAAGAGTCGGCCCAAGAATTGAAACCTGTGGCACCCCCATAGAAACTGCCAGAGGTCCGGACAACAGGCCCTCAGATTTCACACACTGAACTCTATCTGAAAAGTAGTTGGTGAACCAGGCAAGGCAATCATTTGAGAAACCAAGGCTGTTGAGTCTGCTGATAAGAATACGGTGATTGACAGAGTCGAAAGCCTTGGCCAGGTCGATGAAGACGGCTGCACAGTATTGTCTTTTATCAATGGTGGTTATGATATCGTTGAGGACCTTGAGCGTTGCTGAGGTGCACCCATGATCAGCTCTGAAACCAGATTGCATAGCGGAGGAGGTACGGTGGGATTCTAGATGGTCGGTGATCTGTTTATTAACTTGGCTTTCGAAGACTTTAGAAAGGCAAGGTCGGATAGATATAGGTCTGTAACAGTTTGGGTCTAGAGTGTCACCCCCTTTGAAGAGGGGGCTTTCCAGTCTTTAGCGATCTCAGACGATACGAAAGAGAGGTTGGACAGGCTAGTTATGTAGTTGTGTTTTCATGTTTTGAATGTTGTATTGTAGTAGGCCTAACCCTCACCAATTATTCTGGTGATGGAGAGAGACACCAGACAAGACACAGAGACAGCAACAGACGACACAGAGAAAGTGATGGAGAGAGGCAGAGGAGGGGAGTGTACAGTAGACTGTATTACTTATAGCTGCTATAGGGGTTCTAATTACTGCACTGTTTGTGAGTCGGTGTGTGTGTGTGTGTGTGTGTGTGTGTGTGTGTGTGTGTGTGTGTGTGTGTGTGTGTGTGTGTGTGTGTGTGTGTGTGTGTGTGTGTGTGTTTGTGTGTGTGTGTGTGTGTGTGTGTGTGTGTGTGTGTGTGTGTGAGTGTGTGTGTGTGTGTGTGTGTGTGTGTGTGTGTGTGTGTGTGTGTGTGTGTGTGTGTGTGTGTGTGTGTGTGTGTGTGTGTGAGAGGGTGTTTTGGTACTGTAGGATTCTTTAATCAATGTGGCTCATTGGACAGGTCAGAGTCTCAACACAATTGAAAACTTACCATCAAAAAAACACCAAATGATGTCATTTCTTGTGGAAGAATGGTGTCACATCCCTCCAATAGACTTCTAGACAGTTGTAGAATGTTTGCCAAGGCTCATTGTAAGAGCTGTAAAGAGAGAGGGACTCGGAGAGAGAACAGGTAGAACCTGATATGTAAATGAGCAGAGCAAACGAAAGTAACTTTCGACGACCGAATGATCATTCAGACTCTGTTTCTATTGAGAGATAAAAGGTAAGACGACAATTGTCATGTGTATTAATATAGTTGATGATATTGTCATGTGTATTAATATAGTTGATGATATTGTTATGTGTATTAATATAGCTGATGATATTGTTGTGTGTATTCATATAGTTGGTGATATTGTTATGAGTATTCATATAGTTGATGATATTGTTATGAGTATTCATATAGTTGATGATATTGTTATGTGTATTAATATAGCTGATGATATTGTTGTGTGTATTCATATAGTTGATGATATTGTTGTGTGTATTCATATAGTTGATGATATTGTTGTGTGTATTCATATAGTTGATGATATTGTTATGTGTATTAATATAGTTGATGGTATTGTTATGTGTATTCATATAGTTAATTATATTTTTGGTGGACAGTGTTATAATAGTCCTACTCTCTTTAAAATGTTTTGGATATAAATTAGATGCGTGGGGTGAATTCGTTCTGTGCCCATCTGTGTGCCCCAGGGTGATCGCTCCTACACTATCTACAATCTAAAAGGGTTCTTTGGCTGTCCCCATAGGAGAACCCTTTGTAGAACCCTTTTAGGTACTAGGTAGAACACTTTTGGGTTCCGTGAAGAACCCTTTCCACAGAGGGTTCTACATGGAAGCCAGAAGGGTTCTACCTGGAACCCAAAAGCGTTCTCCTATGGGGACGGCCGGAGGACCCGTTTGGAACCCTTTATTCTAAGAGTGTACTGAATCATAGGTCTATAGACTTGTCTTCTCAAAACAGGCTTAAAATACAACAAGTAACAAACAAACATGTTCTCTTTATAATCTACAGTTAACTCTTTTCACTCAGGAAGGTATGTTGTGTGAAAGAGAGACAAATAAATACTGTTCGAGAGACTAACAACAACTTACACTTCCTCAAAACAGTTTGTGTGTATTCATTAGTGCCC
Source organism: Salmo salar (assembly GCF_965601325.2). NCBI lineage: Eukaryota > Metazoa > Chordata > Actinopteri > Salmoniformes > Salmonidae > Salmo > Salmo salar. Next base: position 643,426 of record NW_027675516.1, on the reverse strand, counting down.
ACCGTAGCAAAACGTTTGGCAACAGAAACCGTTTAGGTCACATTGTACAGCGTTTAGAGTAAACGGTTTATGTTTTATTTAACATTTTAAAACTGTTGGCTGTGGAGTAAAATAATGAATACGACCCAGGTTGTTGCCTACGACTCGGCATGTTGATACCTGCCTCTTGCTGAAACCTGAACGTAGCCTGAGGGGTATACTATGATACAGGCTTGATATACTGGTTTTCTAAAGCTAGCCAGCTTCAGTTAGCTTCACATTCCAGCTCAGGCCTCATCCATCAGAATATACAGAGTTCTAGTCATCAGGAAGCTGCTCTCTCAGCAGAACAGAAAATATCTCAATGACTTGACATGTTCTGGTTGTGAGCCTTTTTAAATCTCAAATACACAACAGGTTTTAAATTTCCTGCATTGCTGGAAAGTTATTCTGCAGTGGGGGTGATCAAATTAAGATCCTGCATCTGTACACATCATTTTACATGGTGACATGGGGGTCTATAACATCCAATCACAGAGGTTTACAGCAGCTGACAGTTATTTTACATGGTGAGATGGTGCTGCTAGTGATAGACAACATTTAGAGACAGAACACAGACAGAAGAGTTTACACTAAGTTTCCCTACAACATTATACACAACTAGATAGAGTGGGAGTAGAGCTATAAGAGAATGAACAGCGGATATACAAATATACAGTACAGTGGCTATACAGTTGATATACAGTACAGTGGATATACAGTAGATAAACAGTGGATGTCCACATTTACAGTATCAGTGTAAATATATCTAAGAGGGATGAACAGAGATTTAATGCAGTATAGTTCAGTTATTTAGTGTACAGTTCAGAGATGGCTTGATGTGGTGTTCAGCTAAGAGTGTATAGTCCTTTAGTCTCTATGGGCCAGATGCCCAGTTGGTGAGGGCCACAGCATAGTCCTTTAGTCTCTATGGGCCAGGTGGCCAGTTGGTGAGGGCCACAGCATAGTCCTTTAGTCTCTATGGGCCAGATGACCAGTTGGTGAGGGCCACATCACGGGGAAAGAAAAATATGATCACCCTGTTACAGGAAAACTAAAATGTGTCGTGTGTTTGAGTGTATTTAAACTTTAAAAAAGGTTTCTGAAGATGATAAATTCCACTTTTCCATTTTAAAATTATTATTTAATTATAAATCACATATTAATTCAAATGTCCTGTTGCTAAAGGATTATTTTCCTGCTGTAGCAAACTGGCTCAAATTAAGATCCAACATCTGTAGCAATATACCTCTCTCTAATGTATATGACTCTATCAGGATATATATACCTCTCTCTAATGTATATGACTATATCAGGATATATATACCTCTCTCTAATGTATATGACTATATCAGGATATATATACCTCTCTCTAATGTATATGACTATATCAGGATATATATACCTCTCTCTAATGTATATGGTTATATCAGGATATATATACCTCTCTCTAATGTATATGACTATATCAGGATATATATACCTCTCTCTAATGTATATGACTATATCAGGATATATATACCTCTCTCTAATGTATATGGTTATATCAGGATATATATACCTCTCTCTAATGTATATGGCTATATCAGGATATATATACCTCTCTCTAATGTATATGACTATATCAGGATATATATACCTCTCTCTAATGTATATGGTTATATCAGGATATATATACCTCTCTCTAATGTAAATGGCTATATCAGGATATATATACCTCTCTCTAATGTATATGGTTATATCAGGATATATATACCTCTCTCTAATGTAAATGGCTATATCAGGATTCACTTTGACCATTTGACATCTTGTATTTACTGTTGTTTAGGCTGGTTGAATGAGCTGCCTGTGAAAGCTACTTCATCTGCAAGAAAACAGGCGGCTGCACCAGTGACTGTAAGTTTTGTGATTTCCTCATATGAAATTAAAAATATGTTTGTAGCCTACACAGTTACAAAAATGGCTGTTGAAACTGTGGCACATATTTCTCGGTAACATTAAATAAATGTGTTGGTATGTAGGAAAGACGGGCAGACTCTCGTACTGTTGGTATAGACTACCTACAAACTATTATAAGGCTATGATCACTTATCATGCCGACAAACCTGATGGTCTCTGTGAACTCATCTGAACAGGTTTAGACTGGTCATCTATGATATGTAGGTTATATACAGTACATTCTCTGTCCTGCTACTGGTAGGACTATAACATTATGTTGATCTGAACAGGTTTAGACTGGTCATCTATGGTATGTAGGCTACATACAGTACATTCTCTGTCCTGCTACTGGTAGGACTATAACATTATGTTGATCTGAACAGGTTTAGACTGGTCATCTATGATATGTAGGTTATATACAGTACATTCTCTGTCCTGCTACTGGTAGGACTATAACATTATGTTGATCTGAACAGGTTTAGACTGGTCATCTATGGTATGTAGGCTATATACAGTACATTCTCTGTCCTGCTACTGGTAGGACTATAACATTATGTTGATCTGAACAGGTTTAGACTGGTCATCTATGATATGTAGGCTATATCTGAGGTATAGACCTTGATCTGCATTTCACTAACAAACTGCTATTATACATTATAACCTAGTCTACTTTACATAATATAAAACCTCTTACTTGTTGCAAATAAACGTTGAATGTATCAATGATTTCCCCCTCAGATCATTCATGTCCGTTTTAGCCCTTCTGTCTACATTCTCAGATACATTTAGAAAATAACAGATTGAAAGACAATAAATAGTCAACTGTTAGTGAATACAAATAAGTGTAAGACATGGCCTTGTGTTGCTGTACTGTCTATAACTACCTTAACAAACAGTGACTTATTATTATTATTATTATTATTATTATTATTATTATTATTATTATTACTATTATTATTATTATTATTGTTATTACTATTATTATTATTATTATTATTGTTGCTGCACTGTCTATAACTACCTTAACAAACAGTGACTTATTATTATTATTATTATTATTATTATTATTATTGTTGTTGCTGTATTGTCTAGAACTACCTTAACAAACAGTGACTTATTATTATTATTATTGTTGTTGACAGTTACATTTACATTTACATTTAAGTCATTTAGCAGACGCTCTTATCCAGAGCGACTTACAAATTGGTGCATTCACCTTATGATATCCAGTGGAACAACCACTTTACAATAGTGCATCTAGATCTTCTAAGGGGGGGGGGGGGGGGGGGGTTAGAAGGATTACTTTATCCTATCCTAGGTATTCCTTAAAGAGGTGGGGTTTCAGGTGTCTCCGGAAGGTGGTGATTGACTCCGCTGTCCTGGCGTCGTGAGGGAGCTTGTTCCACCATTGGGGTGCCAGAGCAGCGAACAGTTTTGACTGGGCTGAGCGGGAACTGTGCTTCCTCAGAGGTAGGGGGGCCAGCAGGCCAGAGGTGGATGAACGCAGTGCCCTTGTTTGGGTGTAGGGCCTGATCAGAGCCTGAAGGTATGGAGGTTCCGTTCCCTTCACAGCTCCGTAGGCAATCACCATGGTCTTGTAGCGGATGCGAGCTTCAACTGGAAGCCAGTGGAGAGAGCGGAGAAGCGGGGTGACGTGAGAGAACTTGGGAAGGTTGAACACCAGACGGGCTGCGGCGTTCTGGATGAGTTGTAGGGGTTTAATGGCACAGGCAGGGAGCCCAGCCAACAGCGAGTTGCAGTAATCCAGACGGGAGATGACAAGTGCCTGGATTAGGACCTGCGCCGCTTCCTGTGTGAGGCAGGGTCGTACTCTGCGAATGTTGTAGAGCATGAACCTACAGGATCGGGTCACCGCCTTGATGTTAGTGGAGAACGACAGGGTGTTGTCCAGGATCACGCCAAGGTTCTTAGCACTCTGGGAGGAGGACACAAGGGAGTTGTCAACCGTGATGGCGAGATCATGGAACGGGCAGTCCTTCCCCGGGAGGAAGAGCAGCTCCGTCTTGCCAAGGTTCAGCTTGAGGTGGTGATCCGTCATCCACACTGATGTGTCTGACAGACATGCAGAGATGCGATTCGCCGCCTGGTTATCAGAAGGGGGAAAGGAGAAGATTAATTGTGTGTCGTCTGCATAGCAATGATAGGAGAGACCATGTGAGGATATGACAGAGCCAAGTGACTTGGTGTATAGCGAGAATAGGAGAGGGCCTAGAACAGAGCCCTGGGGGACACCAGTGGTGAGAGCGCATGGTGCGGAGACAGATTCTCGCCACGCCACCTGGTAGGAGCGACCTGTCAGGTAGGACGCAATCCAAGCGTGGGCCGCGCCGGAGATGCCCAACCCGGAGAGGGTGGAGAGGAGGATCTGATGGTTCACAGTATCAAAGGCAGCAGATAGGTCTAGAAGGATGAGAGCAGAGGAGAGAGAGTTAGCTTTAGCAGTGCGGAGAGCCTCCGTGACACAGAGAAGAGCAGTCTCAGTTGAATGCCCAGTCTTGAAACCTGACTGATTAGGATCAAGAAGGTCATTCTGAGAGAGATAGCAGGAGAGCTGGCCAAGGACGGCACGTTCAAGAGTTTTGGAGAGAAAAGAAAGAAGGGATACTGGTCTGTAGTTGTTGACATCGGAGGGATTGAGTGTAGGTTTTTTCAGAAGGGGTGCAACTCTCGCTCTCTTGAAGACGGAAGGGACGTAGCCAGCGGTCAAGGATGAGTTGATGAGCGAGGTGAGGTAGGGGAGAAGGTCTACGGAAATGGTCTGGAGAAGAGAGGAGGGGATAGGGTCAAGTGGGCAGGTTGTTGGGCGGCCGGCCGTCACAAGACGCGAGATTTCATCTGGAGAGAGAGGGGAGAAAGAGGTCAAAGCACAAGGTAGGGCAGTGTGAGCAGGACCAGCGGTGTCATTTGACTTAGCAAACGAGGATCGGATATCGTCAACCTTCTTTTCAAAATGGTTGACGAAGTCATCCGCAGAGAGGGAGGAGGGGGGGGGGAGGGGGAGGAGGATTCAGGAGGGAGGAGAAGGTAGCAAAGAGCTTCCTAGGGTTAGAGGCAGATGCTTGGAATTTAGAGTGGTCGAAAGTGGCTTTAGCAGCAGAGACAGAAGAGGAGAATGTAGAGAGGAGGGAGTGAAAGGATGCCAGGTCCGCAGGGAGGCGAGTTTTCCTCCATTTCCGCTCGGCTGCCCGGAGCGCTGTTCTGTGAGGTCGTAGTGAGTCGTCGAGCCACGGAGCAGGAGGGGAGGACCGAGCCGGCCTGGAGGATAGGGGACAGAGAAAATCAAAGGATGCAGAAAGGGAGGAGAGGAGGGTTGAGGAGGCAGAATCAGGAGATAGGTTGGAGAAGGTTTGAGCAGAGGGAAGAGATGATAGGATGGAAGAGGAGAGAGTAGCGGGAGAGAGAGCGCGAAGGTTGGGAGGGCACAATACCATCCGAGTAGGGGCAGAGTGAGAAGTGTTGGATGAGAGCAAGAGGGAAAAGGATACAAGGTAGTGGTCGGAGATTTGGAGGGGAGTTGCAATGAGATTAGTGGAAGAACAGCATCTAGTAAAGATGAGGTCAAGCGTATTGCCTGCCTTGTGAGTAGGGGGGGAAGGTGAGAGGGTGAGGTCAAAAGAGGAGAGGAGTGGAAAGAAGGAGGCAGAGAGGAATGAGTCAAAGGTAGACGTGGGGAGGTTAAAGTCACCCAGAACTGTGAGAGGTGAGCCATCTTCAGGAAAGGAACTTATCAAGGCGTCAAGCTCATTGATGAACTCTCCAAGGGAACCTGGAGGGCGATAAATGATAAGGAAGTTAAGCTTGAAAGGGCTGGTAACTGTGACAGCATGGAATTCAAATGAGGAGATAGACAGATGGGTCAGGGGAGAAAGAGAGAATGTCCACTTGGGAGAGATGAGGATTCCAGTGCCACCACCCCGCTGGCTCGATGCTCTAGGGGTATGCGAGAACACGTGGGCAGACGAAGAGAGAGCAGTAGGAGTAGCAGTTACCATGGAGATGAAATTTCACAACTAAATATTAATGTGATTGTCAACTGTCCTCCTTGTACTCAAAGAGGCCAACGTCATGACACTACCTTAACAAACAGTGACTTATTATTATTATTGACAGTTACCATGGAGAAGAGATGTCACAAATACATATTAATGTGATTGCATTAAATCCCCTGACTGTTTCGATATGTCTGTTAGTAAATGTTTTATAAGAGATAATTGATAAATGATAACAACTGACATTCAAGAATTACTGTCTTGACCACAACCAACATGCTGGATCTCTGTTTAGGATGTCACTGTGTTAACCACAACCAACATGCTGGATCTCTGTTTAGTTGTCACTGTGTTAATCACAACCAACATGCTGGATCTCTGTTTAGTTGTCACTGTGTTGACCACAACCAACATGCTGGATCTCTGTTTAGTTGTCACTGTGTTAACCACAATCAACATGCTGGATCTCTGTTTAGTTGTCACTGTGTTAACCACAACCAACATGCTGGATCTCTGTTTAGTTGTCACTGTGTTAACCACAACCAACATGCTGGATCTCTGTTTAGGACATCACTGTGTTAACCACAACCAACATGCTGGATCTCTGTTTAGTTGTCACTGTGTTAACCACAACCAACATGTTGGATCTCTGTTTACAGGGGTCAGTGCTCTAAAATGAGTCTCTCTGGGGAGAGGAAGGAGGGGGGCCCTGCCTCTAAAATGAGTCTCTCTGGGGAGAGAGAGGAGGGGGGCCCTGCCTCCAAAATGCATCTCTCTGGGGGACATGACACCAAAGCTAAGAGGTGAGATAACAATTTTATGAATAATTAATTAAGTTTATTTCCAAAATAAATAGCTATCTTAAGGTGAATGCACTTACTGTAAATCTCTCTGGATAAGAGCATCTGCTAAATCAGGGGTTCTCAATCCGGGGTCTGCGGAGGTACTGCAGGGGTTCTGCAGGAAGCGTGGGGAGTGGTGGTGTATCCAGGGAGAAAACTAAACTAATATTCTGAAATGTCATTGTGGTCTTATGTTCCCATCTATTGGAATTATTTAGCAACTGCATTAGTGCTGAAAAAATGTGTTATTCCTTACAAAAGTAGTAATTACTGAGAATTACTAGTTAATTTTATCACTTACAATTATTTAGTTAATTACCAAATTGAGCCGGTCGGTCACATTTGAGAGTGAGGGAGATATATAGCATTTTGCATAATTTTTTTTTATTTTTGTCTCTCTGAAATGAAACCATCAAGTGATAGATTTTAAACAAATCCTTGTCTGTGAGAGATGTAATAATGAATACATAATTTCTTTAAACAATAAAAGCTCATTTCTGTAAAGTGATATGTTGCGTTTTGGAACTCTTCTTATGTTTCCCCATCTGAGATCAGAGTAGATGAGAGATGTAATGTTTGTCTCTGTTGTGTTGAAGACCAATCAAGCAGGAGAGACCAGCCTCCCCTGTACCCAGCTGTGTGTCCATGAAGAGTGACCAGTCTATGGATCCTCTTAGAAACTTTAGAGAGGGAGACTTTTCTACTGAACAAAGGTACGAAGAACTCATGGATCATGGTCAGTGAGTTAAACAACACTGTCTCTAGTCATTTCTCCTCTCCCATTTTCACATTTATTTTTGTTGTTTTCATAATCCATAGGCTAATCCTTTAGTCCATTTTCATAGTCCTAAAACAGTGTGTGTGTGTGTGTGTGTGTGTGTGTGTGTGTGTGTGTGTGTGTGTGTGTGTGTGTGTGTGTGTGTGTGTGTGTGTGTGTGTGTGTGTGTGTGTGTGTGTGTGTGGTGTGTGTGTGTGTGTGTGTGTGTGTGTGTGTACTCCCTGGATGAGGAGATGTAATCTCATGTTTCGTCCACAGAAACCAACAGGAGAGATCAGAGTCAGAGATTCTCAGTGGTCAGTCTTCCCAGAGTCATCAAACAGACCTGGACTCTATATTCAGTGTATGTGGTCCTGTTATGAACATTTGTTTTTGTTTACCTCAAGTAAAGTTGATCTGTCAATTATTCATTAATGTGTTAATGAGAAAGCATTTCTTCTCTTGATTAACTTATTTACTTGATTTATTTTAGTTGCTTGAAGAGAAAATGATGACATTTGTGAAGAACGAGCTGAAGATGTTCAAGAGGATTCTTAGTCCTGAACTCCCAGAAGGCTTTGAGAGTCAGAAGCAGGATGAGGAAGTGGTGGATGCTGAAGATGAGAAGCAGGAGAGCAGTGCCAGAGAGGGGGCTCTGAAGATCACACTGCACGTCCTGAGGAAAATGAACCAGAAGGAGCTTGCTGACACACTGGAGAACTGTAAGATCTGTCTGCCTCATGTTGAATGATGTTTTATAACATTTAAAAACTGTGGCTAAAGTACAGCTAAAGTAGCTGTGTAACTCAATGATATTGTAGCAGCCTTAACACAACACCTAGTGGCCTCATCAAGTAGCAGAAGGGATGTGTTGTGTTGATTAATTTAGAGAGAGAGACAGAGACAGAGAGACAACATTAATAATACCATCAATTACACCAATAATATTATAATCAGTCACACCAGTCTGTAATGCATTATGAAAACACTTATACAGACAGTTAAGAGAATAAATGATTATAATTTAAAATGTTATAACAGTCCTACAATACTGTAGGCATTAAAACAGATGTAATATAAATATCCTCTGTGTTATTTCTAGATTCAGATGATCCTGCTGTAATTTGCCAACGTGAACTCAAATCTAATCTAAAGAAGAAGTTTCAATGTGTATTTGAGGGGATCGCTAAACAAGGAAACCCAACACTTCTCAATAAGATCTACACAGAGCTCTACATCACAGAGGGAGGAACAGGAGAGGTCAATAATGAACATGAGCTGAGACAGATTGAGACAACAACCAGGAAACAAGCAAGACCAGAGACTGCAGTCAAATGTAACGACATCTTCAAACCCTTAACTGGACAAGACAAACGTATCAGAACTGTGCTGACAAAGGGAGTTGCTGGCATTGGAAAAACAGTCTCTGTGCAGAAGTTCATTCTGGACTGGGCAGAAGGAAAAGCAAATCAGGATGTTCAATTTGTATTTTCATTCCCTTTTCGGGAGCTGAATTTGATGAAAGGGGACAAAAACACTTTGATTGAACTTCTCTATCACTTCTCAATGGAAACCAAACAATCAAGAATCTCCAACTACGACAAGTACAAAGTTCTGTTCATCTTTGATGGTCTGGATGAGTGCCGACTGCCCCTAGACTTCCAGAAGAACAAGATCTGTTGTGACGTCACAGAGTCAACCTCAGTGGATGTTCTGCTGACAAATCTCATCAAGGGAAATCTGCTTCCCTCTGCTCTCATCTGGATAACTACCCGACCTGCAGCAGCCAATAAGATCCCTTCAGGGTGTGTTGACCAGGTGACAGAGGTACGAGGGTTCAATGACCCACAGAAGGAGGAGTACTTCAGGAAGAGATTCGGTGATGAGGACCTGGCCAGCAGAATCATCTCACACATAAAGACATCAAGGAGCCTCCACATCATGTGCCACATTCCAGTCTTCTGTTGGATTTCTGCAACAGTCCTCGAACACATGCTGAAACATAAGACAGAAGAGATGCCCAAGACTCTGACTGAGATGTACACACACCTTGTGGTGTTTCATACCACACAGAAGAATGAAAAGTATCTTGGGAAAGAAGAGACAGGTTCACACTGGAATAAAGAGAGCATTCTGTCACTGGGAAAACTGGCTTTTCAACAGCTAGTGAAGGGCAATCTGATTTTCTATGAAAAAGACCTGAAAGAGGCTGGCATTGATGTCAATGAAGCCTCTGTGTACTCAGGATTGTGCACACAGCTCTTTAAAGAGGAATGTGTTCTGTACCAAGACAAGGTGTACTGCTTCGTTCATCTGAGCATTCAGGAGTTTCTGGCTGCTGTGTATGTGTTCCTCTCATTCATCAACAACAATGAGAATCTCATGGACAAACAGCAAACAAAGTCCAGTATATTTTCTCTGCTGTACAGAGACAAGTCTGAAGTTACTGTCTACAAGAGTGCTGTGGATAAAGCCTTACAAAGTGAGATGGGAAACCTGGACCTGTTCCTCCGCTTCCTTCTGGGCCTCTCACTGGAGTCCAATCAGAAGCACTTACGAGGTCTACTGACAAAGACAAGAAGCAGCTCACAGAGCCATGAAGAGACAGTCAAGTACATCAAGAAGAAGATCAGGGAGAATCCCTCTCCAGAGAGGAGCATCAATCTGTTCCACTGTCTGAATGAACTGAATGACCATTCTCTAGTGGAGGAGATCCAAAGCTACCTGAGCTCAGGAAGTGTCTCAAAACCCAACCTGTCACCTGCACAGTGGTCAGCTCTGGTCTTTGTGTTGCTGACTTCAGAAAAGGAGCTGGATGTGTTTGACCTGAAGAAATACTCCAGATCAGAGGAAGGTCTTCTGAGGCTGCTGCCAGTGGTCAAAGCCTCCAGAGCTGTTCTGTGAGTAAATAAAATGACATATAAGAAGTATTCATCAGGAAGAAATATTATGTTTAGTGAAAAATATGTATTATAATATGTATGTTGAAAAACATATTGAATAAATGCATTGATGGAAGATGAATCTATATGTTGTTTGGGAATATGAACCAAATGCATCTACCGCTGTCCTTCTATACTACTGGTGTTAAATTAACAGTGTGTTTGTGAAGTCATGATGATCTCGTTGCAGGCTGTCAGGCTGTGGAGTCACAAAGAAAGGCTGTGCTTCTCTGGTCTCAGCTCTGAAGTCAAACCCCTCACACCTGAGAGAGCTGGACCTGAGTAACAATGACCTGAAGGATTCAGGAGTGAAGCTGCTCTCTGCTGGACTGGGGAATCCCCACTGCAGACTGGAGACTCTGAGGTCAGTATTCCTGTAGTTGGTCAACAAGTGATAACTGTTCACCAGATCCACATGTGTTTACCAGACACACATAGTCCACACCATATGTGTTTGGACAGTGAAGCTTGCAGTTTTAAATGTGGTGCTATGTTCCAGCATTTTGGATTTGAGATAGAATGTTTCATATTAAGTGACAGTACAGAATGTCACCTTTTATTTGAGGGTATTTTCATACATAGCTGTGTTACTGTTAAGAAAGGAAAGCACTTTATGTATTTAGTTCTCCCATTTGAAAAAGTTGTACATATTCGGACAAATTCACTTATATTGTATTAAAGTTGTCATAAGTTTAGTATTTAAGTATTTAGTCCCATGTTCCATGCCTGCAGTGATTACATCAAGCTTGTGATTCTACAAACTTTGCTTTCGTTGTAAAGCCTTTTTGAAATTGGACAATGTGGTTAGATAAAGGAGAGTCTTGTCTTTAAAATGGTGTAAAATAGTCATATGTTTGAACAATTGAAGTTTGGGGATTTTTGAGGACTTTGTAATTCGTGCCACACCCTATCATTGGATATTGGAGCGGTGTTCCGCTAGCGGAACATGTAGATGTAAGAGGTTTTAAGAGTGTGCTCCTAATCTCAGCTCGTTACCTGTATAAAAGACACCTGGGAGCCAGAAATCTTTCTGATTGAGAGGGGGTCAAATACTTATTTCCCTCATTAAAATGCAAATCAATTTATAACATTTTTGACATGCGTTTTTCTTGATTTTTTTGCTGTTATTCTGTCTCTCACTGTTCAAATAAACCTACCATTAAAATTATAGACTGATCATTTCTTTGTCAGTGGGCAAACGTACCAAATCAGCAGGTGATCAAATTCTTTTTTCCCCCACTGTACTTCCCACCACTGCGACCTGTACGCTCTCATTGTCTGGCCCTCGCTTGATACTCGTTGCTAAACCCACTGGCTCCAGGTCATTTACAAGACCCTGCTAGGTAAAGTCCCCCCTTATCTCAGCTCACTGGTCACCATAGCAGCACCCACCTGTAGCACGCGCTCCAGCAGGTATATCTCTCTGGTCACCCCCAAAGCCAATTCCTCCTTCGGCCACCTCTTCTTCCAGTTCTCTGCTGCCAATGACTGGAACGAACTACAAAAATCTCTAAAACTGGAAACACTTATCTCTCTCACTAGCTTTAAGCACCAGCTGTCAGAGCAGCTCACAGATTACTGCACCTGTACATTGCCCATCTATAATTTAGCCCAACTACCTCTTCCCCTACTGTATTTATTTATTTAGCTCCTTTGCACCCCATTATTTCTATTTCTACTTTGCACTTTCTTCCACTGCATATCTACCATTCCAGTGTTTTACTTGCTATATTGTATTTACTTTGCCACCATGGCCTTTTTTTGCCTTTACCTCCCTTATTTCACTTCATTTGCTCACATTGTATATAGACTTATTTTTCTACTGTATTATTTACTGTATGTTTGTGTAATACCCTTGTTTGAACCAAGTATTGAGTTTATTTGTTATAATTAATTGGTATTATATTTAAAAGATGATTGAATTGCTCCTAAACTGTAATGTTGTTAATGCATTATGCTTTTTGAAGAAATATTTATTTAATGTATAAGTGAATAGTTTGTTTTACTTTGAAGTTTACGTTTTGACCAATAAGGTCGCTTGTTAAGTTGTGGCCAATGGGAGTTGACCTGGTTAACGGGAGGGGAAAAGACGTTGATGAAAGGATGGACGTTTTACCTCAGGACGGTTGGTGAAGAAAAATTATAAAAGAAGACGACAGAACTACAACAAAACCCATAGCTACTAAGACATGAAGGGAAATACATGTTTTATTTAATAAAAGAGTTGTTATAATTTAGTTAAAACTTAGTAAAGACTGAAGCTACCGTCTCGTTGTGGAGGTATTAGCCAGCTAGAGGTTAGCCTAGCATCGTGTGACACCGGGAGATAATTGCTTGGGAAGTTTAACGAGTTCGTGTTGCCATGGGGATATCGGTTACTAAGGAGTACTGTCTGCATGGGTAGCTGTGCTGCCTTGGACTTGGTGAGGAAACCTGCATGGAACTGCCATACTTCGCTGAGGGAATATCTACCAAGTAGTGAGTAACCACAATGTGAGGTGGTTAATTTGGACACGGGTTGTGCACGACTCAATGGGGTTTATTTTTTTTATTTCTTTTGATTTTGTGTCTGAACATGTATTTGTGTTTGAAAATGTTTTAATACACATATGGAACGTTATGTATGTTGCCTTGGTGGAGCCATTAATTGTTTCAATTTAATGCATGGGATGGTTTATCCTGATTCAATAACAGAATCCTAGAATCATTTCATCTGAAGTCATAACCCTAGATAGTTTACAATAGGAATTCTTATTGGAGATGTCCTTCTCACCTAACATCCCATGCTGCTGAGATACTCTACATATGTTAATATTGTGACAGTCATATTCAAGCCTGGTGAGAGGGTTACATTTGTTTAACTCCATGTGTAACTCTGTGTTGCTATATGTGTCGAACTGCTTTGCTTTATATTGGCCAGGTCGCAATTGTAAATGAGAACTTGTTCTCAACTTGCCTACCCGGTTAAATAAAGGTGAAATAAATAAATAGGTAATGGTGAGAGGTTAGCATGTTTTGTTGTAGCCTCTGTTATTGGTAATGGTGAGAGGTTAGCATGTTTTGTTGTAGCCTCTGTTATTGGTAATGGTGAGAGGTTAGCATGTTTTGTTGTAGCCTCTGTTATTGGTAATGGTGAGAGGTTAGCATGTTTTGTTGTTGCCTCTGTTATTGGTAATGGTGAGAGGTTAGCATGTTTTGTTGTAGCCTCTGTTATTGGTAATGGTGAGAGGTTAGCATGTTCTGTTGTAGACTCTGTTATTGGTAATGGTGAGAGGTTAGCATGTTTTGTTGTAGCCTCTGTAACTTTCTCTCTCATTATTATTCATGATTCATTCATGATTTGTATTAATCATGTTATCAGGATTCATTTAGTAGTGTTTAGAAACATGTTATCTACTCACTTAGACAGAAAATTCTCCAGTCATCATCCACCATTTTATTATTGGGCAAAACACAACCAAAACAAACTGCAAATGTGACCAACAAGTTTACAACCAAACACTAATCTTTTGACTACTTTAATACGACATAAATGAATTGGTCAGAATACTTATGACTTCTTCAAATAGGGGGACTAGATACATAAAGTGCTTTCATTTCTAAACGGTGAAACAGATATGTATGAAAATATCCTCAAATAAAAGGTGACATTATATACTGTCACCTCATATGAAACATTTGATCTGAAATCCAAAATGTTGGGAGTTTAGAGCCACATTTAAAATTTTATCTTCACTGTCAAAATAGATATGGTGTGGACTGTATACTCAATACAATCTAAATCTGATACCTCACTGTCTGTCTTTTGACTGATACTGTTTTTAAACTGGTCTGGTCAGTCTACTCAAATATTTGTACTATACATGTTTCTATCTGCAGGCAAAACGTTGATAATTTGTCATTTATAATATGATACATTAATTTATGAATAGATATGGCAGGTTTCATGACTGATATATCTGAATATGTTGAAGAAATATACTGCCACTATTTTCATCACCAAAGAATAGCAGTGTGATTTTAATATGATTTGACTCTTTGCAGGTTGTTAGGCTGTCTAGTCACAGAGGAAGGCTGTGCTTCTCTGGTCTCAGCTCTGAGGTCAAACCCCTCACACCTGAGAGAGCTGGATCTGAGTAACAATGACCTGAAGGATTCAGGAGTGAAGCTGCTCTCTGCTGGACTGGAGGATCCACACTGCAGAATGGAGACTCTGAGGTCAGTATTCCTGTAATTGGTCAACAAGTGATAACTGTTCACCAGATCCACATGTGTTTACCAGGTACACATAGTCCACACCATATGTGTTTGGACAGTGAAGATTACAGTTTTAAATATGGTTGTGTTTTAGATTACATTTTTCCTAATAGTAACTTAATGGTGAATAATGTCCTGTCATTTTGGAGTCACTTCACTTGTATTGTCAGTAAGAATAGAACATGTTTCTGAACACTTCTACATTCATGTGGATGCTACCATGATTATGAATAATCAGGACTGAATCGTGAATAATGAGGAATGAGCCTCTGTTATTGGTAATGGTGAGAGGTTAGCATGTTTTGTTGTAGCCTCTGTTATTGGTAATGCTGAGAGGTTAGCATGTTTTGTTGTAGCATCTGTTATTGGTAATGGTGAGAGGTTAGCATGTTTTGTTGTAGCCTCTGTTATTGGTAATGGTGAGAGGTTAGCATGTTTTGTTGTAGCCTCTGTTATTGGTAATGGTGAGAGGTTAGCATGTTAATCCAGTCATCATCCACCATTTTATTATTGAATTTGTCAGAATACTTATGACTTCTTCAAATGGGGGGACTAGATACATAAAGTGCTTTCATTTTTCTAAATGGTGAAACAGATATGTATGAAAATATCCTCAAATAAAAGGTGACATTATATACTGTCACCTCATATGAAACATTTGATCTGAAATCCAAAATGTTGGAGTTTAGAGCCACATTTAAAATGTTATCTTCACTGTCAAAATAGATATGGTGTGGACTGTATACTCAATACAATCTAAATCTGATACCTCACTGTCTGTCTTTTGACTGATACTGCTTTTAAACTGGTCTGGTCAGTCTACTCAAATATTTGTACTATACATGTTTCTATCTGCAGGCAATACTTTGATCATTTGTCATTTTTAATGATGATATATTAATTTACGAATAGATATGGAAGGTTTCATATGTTGTAAAATTATACTGCCACTATTTTCACCACCAAAGAATAGCAGTGTGGTTTTAATATGATTTGACTCTTTGCAGGCTGTCAGGCTGTCTAGTCACAGAGGAAGGCTGTGTTTCTCTGGTCTCAGCTCTGAGGTCAAACCCAACACATTATTTGTAAACGGGTAACAGCATAAACAGGGAAAGCTAAGCGTATCATTTTAATATTACCTGTCTGGCATTGTATTTCTTCTGTGTTGGCAGACTCACTGGCTGTAAACTCACAGACACATCCTGTAAAGTGTTGGCCTCAGTTCTCAGTTCAAACCCCTCACACCTGAGAGAGCTGGACCTGAGTAACAATGACCTGAAGGATTCAGGAGTGGAGCTGCTCTCTGCTGTACTGGGGAATCCCCACTGTAAACTGGAGACTCTGAGGTCAGTATTCCTGTAGTTGGTCAACAAGTGATAACTGTTCACCAGATCCACATGTGTTTACCAGACACACATAGTCCACAGCATATGTGTTTGGACAGTGAAGCTTACCGTTTTAAATGTGGTGCTATGCTCCAGCATGTTGGATTTGAGATAGAATGTTTCATATTAAGTGACAGTACAGAATGTCACCTTTTATTTAAAGGTATTCATACATATACAGTCGTGGTGAAAAGTTTTGAGAATGACATAAATAATTTTTTTCACAAAGTCTGCTGTTTCAGTGTCTTTAGATATTTTTGTCAGATGTTACTATGGAATACTGAAGTATAATTAGAAGCATTTCATAAGTGTCAAAGGCTTTTATTGACAATTACATGAAGTTGAAGCAATGAGTCAATATTTGCAGTGTAGACCCTTCTTTTTCAAGACCTCTGCAATCCGCCCTGACATGCTGTCAATTAACTCCTGGGCCACATCCTGACTGATGGCAGTCCATTCTTGCATAATTAATGCTTGGAGTTTGTCAATGTTTATATCAATATCAATGTTTTGTTCCCAGAGCCACTTAGTTATCACTTTTGCCTTATGGCAAGGTGCTCCATCATGCTGGAAAAGGCATTGTTCGTCACCAAAATGTTCCTGGATGGTTGGGAGAAGTTGCTCTCGGAGGATGTGTTGGTACCATTCTTTATTCATGGCTGTGTTCTTAGGCAAAATTGTGAGTGAGCCCACTCCCTTGGCTGAGAAGCAACCCCACACATGAATGGTCTCAGGATGCTTTACTGTTGGCATGACACAGGACTGATGGTAGCGCTCACCTTGTCTTCTCCGGACACGCTTTTTTCCGGATGCCCCAAACAATCGGAAAGGGGATTCATCAGAGAAAATGACTTTACCCCAGTCCTCAGCAATCCAATCCCTGTACCTTTTGCAGAATATCAGTCTGTCCCTGATGTTTTTCCTGGAGAGAAGTGGCTTCTTTGCTGCCCTTCTTGACACCAGGCCATCCTCCGAAAGTCTTCGCCTCACTGTGCGTGCAGATGCTCTCACACCTGCGTGCTGCCATTCTGAGCAAGCTCTGTGCTGGTGGTGCCCCGATCCTGCAGCTGAATCAACTTTAGGAGACGGTCCTGGCGTTTGAAGGACTTTCTTGGGCGCCTTGAAGCCTTCTTCACAACAATTGAACCGCTCTCCTTGAAGTTCTTGATGATCCAATAAATGGTTGATTTAGGTGCAATCTTACTAGCAGCAAAATCCTTGCCTGTGAAGCCCTTTTTGTGCAAAGCAATGATGACGACACGTGTTTCCTTGCAGGTAACCATGTTTGACCGAGGAAGAACAATGATTCCAATCACCACCCTCCTTTTGAAGCTTCCAGTCTGTTATTCAAACTCAATCAGCATGACAGAGCGATCTCCAGCTTTGTCCTCGTCAACACTCACACCTGTGTTACCGAGAGAATCACTGACATGATGTCAGCTGGTACTTTTGTGGCAGGGCTGAAATGCAGTGGAAATGTTTTTTGTTGGATTCAGTTCATTTGCATGGCAAAGAGGGACTTGGCAATTATTTGCAATTCATCTGATCACTCTTCATAACATTCTGGAGTATACGCAAATTGCCATCATACAAACTGAGGCAGCAGACTTTGGGAAAATTAATATTTGTGTCATTCTCAAAACTTTTGGCCAAGACTGTATTTTTTACCGTTTAGATTTGAAAGCACTTTATGCATCTAAACTCAGCAAAAAAAGAAACATCCCTTTTTCAGGACCCTGTCTTTCAAAGATAATTCGTAAAAATTCAAATAACTTCACAGATCTTTATTGAAAAGGGTTTAAGCACTGTTTCCCATGCTTGTTCAATGAACCATAAACAATTCATGAACATGCATTTGTGGAATGGTCGTTAAGACACTAACAGCTTACAAACGGTAGGCAATGAAGGTCACAGTTATGAAAACTTAGGACACTAAAGAGGCCTTTCTACTGACTCTGAAAAACACCAAGAAAGATGCCCAGGGTCCCTGCTCATCTGCGTGAACGTGCCTTAGGCATGCTGCAATGAGGCATGAGAACTGCAGATGTGGCCAGGGCAATAAATTACAATGTCCGTACTGTGAGACGCCTAAGACAGCGCTACAGAGAGACAGGACGGACGGCTGATCATCCTCGCAGTGGCAGAAAATGTGTAACAACACCTGCGCAGTATCGGTACATCTGAACATCACACCTGCAGGACAGGTACAGGATGGCAACAACTGCCCGAGTTACACCAGGAATGCACAATTCCTCCATCAGTGCTCAGACTGTCCGCAACAGGCTGAGAGAGGCAGGACTGAGGGCTTGTAGACCTGTTGTAAGGCAGGTCCTCACCAGACCTCACCGGCAACAACGTCGCCTATGGGCACAAACCCACCGTCGCTGGACCAGACAGGACTGGCAAAAAGTGCTCTTCACTGACGAGTCGTGGTTTTGGCTCACCAGGGGTGATGGTCGGATTCGCGTTTATCGTCGAAGGAATGAGCGTTACACCGAGGTCTGTACTCTGGAGCGGGATCGATTTGGAAGTGGAGGGTCCGTCATGATCTGGGGCGGTGTGTTACAGCATCACCGAACTGAGCTTGTTGTCATTGCAGGTAATCTCAACGCTGTGCGTTACAGGGAAGACATCCTCCTCCCTCATGTGGTACCCCTCCTGCAGGCTCATCCTGACATGACCCTCTAGCATGACAATGCCACCAGCCATACTGCTTGTTCTGTGTGTGATTTCCTGCAAGACAGGAATGTCAGTGTTCTGCCATGGCCAGCGAAGAGCCCGGATCTCAATCCCATTGATCAGGTCTGGGACCTGTTGGATCGGAGGGTGAGGGCTAGGGTCATCCCGCCCCCACTGAAATGTCGGGGAACTTACAGGTGCCTTGGTGGAAGAGTTGGGTAACATCTCACATCAAGAACTGGCAAATCTGGTGCAGTCCATGAGGAAGAGATGCACTGCAGTTCTTGATGCAGCTGGTGGCCACACCAGATACTGACTATTACTTTTGATTTTGACCCCCCCCCTTTGTTCAGGGACACATTATTCCATTTCTGTGAGTCACATGTCTGTGGAACTTGTTCAGTTTATGTCTCAGTTGTTGAATGTTGTTATGTTCATACAAATATTTACACATGTTAAGTTTGCTGAAAATAAAAGCAAATGACAGTGAGAGGAGGTTTCTTTTTTGCTGAGTTTAGTTCTCCCATTTGAAGAAGTCTTAACCTCTCTAGGCTAGGCGGGACAAATTCATCCCACCTACGTAACAGCCACTGCTATCCTGTGGCGCGATTTTCAAAACCTTAAAAATCCTATTACTTCAATTTCTCAAACATGACTATTTTACAGCCATTTAAAGACAAGACTCTCGTTAATCTAACCACACTGTCCGATTTCAAAAAGGCTTTACAACGAAAGCAAAACATTAGATTATGTCAGCAGAGTACCAAGCCAGAAATAATCAGACACCCATTTTTCAAGCCAGCATATAATGTCACCAAAACCCAGAAGACAGCTAAATGCAGCACTCACCTTTGATGATCTTCATCAGATGACAACCCTAGGACATTATGTTATACAATACATGCATGTTTTGTTCAATCAAGTTCATATTTATATCAAAAACCAGCTTTTTACATTAGCATGTGACGTTCAGAACTAGCATACCCCCCGCAAACTTCCGGGGAATTCGCTAACATTTTACTAAATTACTCACGATAAACGTTCACAAAAAGCATAACAATTATTTTAAGAATTATAGATACAGACCTCCTCTATGCACTCGATATGTCCGATTTTAAAATAGCTTTTTGGTGAAAGCACATTTTGCAATATTCTAAGTACATAGCCCAGGCATCACGGGCTCGCTATTTAGACACCCGGCAAGTTTAGCACTCACCATAATCATATTTACTATTATAAAAGTTTGATTACCTTTTGTTGTCAGAATACACACCCAGGACTGCTACTTCAATAACAAATGTTGGTTTGGTCCAAAATAATCCATCGTTATATCCGAATAGCGGCGTTTTGTTCGTGCGTTCCAGACACTATCCGAAATAGTAAAGAAGTGTCGCGCGCATGGCGCAATTCGTGACAATAAAATTCTAAGTATTCCATTACCGTACTTCGAAGCATGTCAACCGCTGTTTAAAATCAATTTTTACGACATTTTTCTCGTAGAAAAGCGATAATATTCCGACAGGGAATCTCCTTTTCGGCAAACAGAGGAAAAAATCCCAAAGGCGGGGGCGGTCGGGGTCACGCGCATAAGCCAGTGTCCCTTGATCGGCCACTTGAGAAAGGCGATAATGTGTTTCAGCCTGGGGCTGGAAAGACGACATTCTGTTTTTTCCCGGGCTCTGAGAGCCTATGGAAGACGTGGGAAGTGTCACGTTAGAGCAGAGATCCTTAGTAAATGATAGAGATGGAAAACAAGTTCAAGAAATGGTCAGACAGGCCACTTCCTGTAAAGGAATCTCTCAGGTTTTGACCTGCCATTTGAGTTCTGTTATACTCACAGACACCATTCAAACAGTTTTAGAAAATTTCGGGTGTTTTCTATCCATATGTAATAAGTATATGCATATTCTAGTTACTGGGTAGGAGTGGTAACCAGATTAAATCGGGTATGTTTTTTATCCAGCCGTGTCAATACTGCCCCCTATCCTAAACAGGTTAATTATTTGGAAAAATTAATTTAGTCAAAAGTTTAGTGATGTGTCCAATTTTCCATGCCTGCAATGATTATATCAAGCTTGTGATTCTACTAACTTGTTGAATGCATTTCCAGTTTGTCTTGGTTGTGTTTTGGATTATGTTTTTCCTAATAGAAACAGAATGGTGAATAATGTCCTGTCATTTTGGAGTCACTTCACTTGTATTGTCAGTAAGAATAGATGTTTCTGAACACTTCTACATTCATGTGGATGATACCATGATTATGAATAATCAGGAATTAATCGTGAATAATGAGGAATGAGGCTCTGTTATTGGTGATGGTGAGAGGTTAGCCTGTTTTGTTGTAGTCTCTGTTATTGGTAATGCTGAGAGGTTAGCATGTTTTGTTAAAGCCTCTGTTATTGGTAATGGTGAGAGGTTAGCATGTTTTGTTGTAACCTCTGTTATTGGTAATGGTGAGACGTTAGCATGTTCTGTTGTAACCTCTGTTATTGGTAATGGTGAGAGGTTAGCATGTTTTGTTTTAGCCTCTGTTATTGGTAATGGTGAGAGGTTAGCTTGTTTTGTTGGAGCCTCTGTTATTGGTAATGGTGAGAGGTTAGCATGTTTTGTTGTAGCCTCTGTTATTGGTAATGGTGAGAGGTTAGCATGTTCTGTTGTAGCCTCTGTTATTGGTAATGGTGAGAGGTTAGCATGTTTTGTTGTAGCCTCTGTTCTTGGTAATGGTGAGAGGTTAGCATGTTTTGTTGAAGCCTCTGTTATTCGTAATGGTGAGAGGTTAGCATGTTTTTTTGTAGCCTCTGTTATTGGTAATGGTGAGGTTAGCATTTTTTGTTGAATCCTCTGTTATTGGTAATGGTGAGAGGTTAGCATGTTTTGTTGTAGCCTTTGTTATTGGTAATGGTGAGAGGTTAGCATGTTCTGTTGTAACCTCTGTTATTGGTAATGGTGAGAGGTTAGCTTGTTTTGTTGTAACCGCTGTTATTGGTAATGGTGAGAGGTTAGCATGTTTTGTTGGAGCCTCTATTATTGGTAATGGTGAGAGGTTAGCATGTTTTGTTGGAGCCTCTATTATTGGTAATGGTGAGAGGTTAGCTTGATTTGTTGTAACCGCTGTTATTGGTAATGGTGAGAGGTTAGCATGTTCTGTTGTAACCTCTGTTATTGGTAATGGTGAGAGGTTAGCTTGTTTTGTTGGAGCCTCTGTTATTGGTAATGGTGAGAGGTTAGCATGTTTTGTTGTAGCCTATGTTATTGGTAATGGTGAGAGGTTAGCTTGTTTTGTTGGAGCCTCTGTTTTTGGTAATGGTGAGAGGTTAGCATGTTTTGTTGTAGCCTCTGTTATTGGAAATGGTGAGAGGTTAGCATGTTTTGTTGTAGCCTATGTTATTGGGAATGGTGAGAGGTTAGCATGGTTTGTTGTGGCCTCTGTTATTGGTAATGGTGAGAGGTTAGCATGTTTTGTTGTAGCCTCTGTTATTGGTAATGGTGAGAGGTTAGCATGTTTTGTTGAAGCCTCTGTTATTGGTAATGGTGAGAGAGTTTAGTATGTTTTGTTGTAGCCTCTGTTATTGGTAATGGTGAGAGGTTAGCATGTTCTGTTGTATCCTCTGTTATTGTTAATGGTGAGAGGTTAGCAGGTTTTGTTGTATCCTCTGTTATTGGTAATGGTGAGAGGTTAGCATGTTTTGTTGTAGCCTCTGTAACTCTCTCACTCATTATTATTCATGATCTTTCTCAATCATGGCAGTCACAGGCTTGATGTAGTCATTGCAGTCAAAGAATATGGGACCAAATAGAAAACTTTTGACTATTTTTAATACACTATGATTTAATTGGTCAGAAAACTTATGACTTCTTTAAATAGGGGGACTAGCTACATAAAGCGCTTTCATTTTTCTATATGGTGAAACAGATATGTATGAAAATATCCTCAAATAAAAGGTGACATATACTGTCACCTCATATGAAACATTTGATCTGAAATCCAAAATGTTGGAATTTAGAGCCACATTTAAAATGTTATCTTCACTGTCAAAATAGATATGGTGTGGACTGTATACTCAATACAATCTAAATCTGATACCTCACTGTCTGTCTTTTGACTGATACTGCTTTTAAACTGGTCTGGTCAGTCTACTCAAATATTTGTACTATACATGTTTCTATCTGCAGGCAAAACTTTGATAATTTGTAATTTATATTATGATACATTAATTTATGAATAGATATGGAAGGTTTCAGGACTGATATATCTGAACATTTAGAAAAAATATACTGCTACTATTTTCACCACCAAAGAATAGCAGTGTGATTTTAATATGATTTGACTCTCTGCAGGCTGTCAGGCTGTCTAGTCACAGGGGAAGGCTGTGCTTCTCTGGCCTCAGCTCTGAGGTCAAACCCCTCACACCTGAGAGAGCTGGACCTGAGCTACAATCACCCAGGAGACTCAGGAGTCAGACTGCTCTCTGCTGGACTGGGGAATCCCCACTGCAGACTGGAGACTCTGAGGTCAGTATTCCTGTAGTTGGTCAACAAGTGATAACTGTTCACCAGATCCACATGTGTTTACCAGGCACACATAGTCCACACCATATGTGTTTGGACAGTGAAGCTTACAGTTTTACATTTGGTACTATACTCCAGCATTTTGGATTTGGAATAGCATGTTTCATATTAGGCGACAGTACAGAATGTCAATAGTAGTTAAGACAAACATTCTTACCACCACTTGGACAAAGGTGTGTGTGTGTGTGTGTGTGTTCAGGTGTATCCCTCAATGACTGTCTGTTTTTCTGCTTACCGCTACAGTGTGGAACATGGTGGAGAGTACACAATGAAACCTGGGCTTAGAAAATGTGAGTGTTGACTGCTGTGAAGAATATGACTAAGAGTCTTAATTGAAATTAACTCTATGGGCTAGGTGGGACGCTTGCCGTAACAGGTTGAGTCAAAGTCAAAGACCACCATCATTACTGACTTGGTCATATTAAATATCATCTGTAGTTCTACAGATGCAGAAATCAGGGACACCAAAGTTTACTAAGAGTTGCTTTCGACAATGTGTGTGTGTGTGTGTGTGTGTGTGTGTGTGTGTGTGTGTGTGTGTGTGTGTGTGTGTGTGTGTGTGTGTGTGTGTGTGTGTGTGTGTGTGTGTGTGTGTGTGTGTGTGTGTGTGTGTGTGGTGTGTGTGTGTGTGTGTGTGTGTGTGTGTGTGTGTGTGTGTGTGTGTGTGTGAATAAGTGTGTTTTATATTACCATACAGTATAACCTGTTATGGCTAGGGGGCAGTATTTTCACGGCTGGATAAAAAACGTACCCGATTTAATCTGGTTACTACTCCTGCCCAGTAACTAGAATATGCATATAATTATTGCCTTTGGATAGAAAACACCCTAAAGTTTCTAAAACTGTTTGAATGGTGTCTGTGAGTATAACAGAACTCATATGGCAGGCAAAAACCTGAGAAGATTTCATGCAGGAAGTGGCCTGTCTGACAAGGTGTCGTTCTTCTTGTCTCTGTTTATTGAAGAGTGAGGATCTTAGCTGTCCCGTGACACTTCCTACGGCTGCCATAGGCTCTCAGAAGGCGGCAAAACGCTGAATCGTGGCTTTGCAGGCTCTGGCTGAAACAAAGTAGCGCGTTTGGGTAGTGGCTGGTTACAGTACTGTGAGACTCAGGCTCGTGCCCGCGTCGACCGAAAGCTTTGTTTTCTTTCCTCTGTTTAGCAAAATGGACATTCCCGGTCGGAATATTATCAAAAATTTCAGCGAAAAATAGCATAAAAATTGATTTTAAACAGCGGTTGACATGCTTCGAAGTACGGTAATGTAATATTTAGATTTTTTTTGTCACGAATTGCGCCATGCGCACGACCCTTCTTTACCATTCGGATAGTGTCTGGGACGCACGAACAAAACGCCGCTATTCGGATATAACGATGGATTATTTTGGACCAAACCAACATTTGTTATTGAAGTAGCAGTCCTGGGAGTGCATTCTGATGAAGACAACAAAAGGTAATCAAACTTTTATAATAGTAAATCTGATATTGGTGAGTGCTAAACTTGCCGGGTGTCTAAATAGCTAGCCCGTGATGGCTGGGCTATGTACTTAGAATATTGCAAAATGTGCTTTCACCAAAAAGCTATTTTAAAATCGGACATATCGAGTGCATAGAGGAGTTCTGTATCTATAATTCTTAAAATAATTGTTATGCTTTTTGTGAACGTTTATCGTGAGTAATTTAGTAAATTGTTAGCAAATTCCCTGGAAGTTTGCGGGGGTATGCTAGTTCTGAACGTCACATGCTAATGTAAAAAGCTGTTTTTTGATATAAATATGAACTTGATTGAACAAAACATGCATGTATTGTATAACATAATGTCCTAGGGTTGTCATCTGATGAAGATCATCAAAGATTAGTGCTGCATTTAGCTGTCTTCTGGGTTTTTGTGATATTATATGCTAGCTTGAAAAATGGGTGTCTGATTATTTCTGGCTTGGTACTCTGCTGACATAATCTAATGTTTTGCTTTCGCTGTAAAGCCTTTTTGAAATCGGACAGTGTGGTTAGATAAAGGAGAGTCTTGTCTTTAAATAGCTGTAAAATAGTCATATGTTTGAAAAATTGAAGTTTTTGCATTTTTGAGGAATTTGTAATTCGCGCCACGCCTATCATTGGATATTGGAGCAGGTGTTCCGCTAGCGGAACGTCTAGATGTAAGAGGATAACATATGATCATTCAACAAGTCTCAAGTTACCTTAACTTCTCCTTTTGATACCTAGAAACATCTACATTAAATGAATTAGTGAAAAGTGAGTTAACATTCTAATGTGAATGATGATGATTTCTAATATTGTGTCTGGTTTCATCCATCAGATGTCTGTGATCTCACACTGGACCCAAACACAGTACACAGACGCCTCTCTCTGTCTGAGGAGAACAGAAAGGTGACATGTAGGAGAGAGGAGCAGCCGTATCCTGATCACCCAGAGAGATTTGAGGTCTGGGGACAGGTGCTGTGTAGAGAGGGTCTGACTGGGCGCTGTTACTGGGAGGTAGAGTGGAGTGGGAGAAGGGCTGGTATAGGAGTGACATATAAAGGAATCAGCAGGAGAGGAAATGACTGTCTGATTGGATACAATGACAAGTCCTGGAGTCTGTTCTGCTCTGACGACAGTTACACTGCCTGTCATAATAATAATCACACTACCATAGACGTCCCCTCCTCCAGCCCCCACAGAGTAGGAGTGTATCTGGACTGGTCAGCCGGCACTCTGTCCTTCTATAGAGCCTCCTCTGACACACTGACCCACCTGATCACATTCACCTCCACATTCACTGAGCCCCTCTATCCAGGGTTTAGGGTTCTGGTGGGACTCCTCAGTGTCCCTGAAATAATAACTGGACACACACACAAACACATTCTGGACACACACACACACACACACTGGACACACACACACACACTGGACACACACACACACACTGGACACACACACACACACTGGACACACACACACACTGGACACACACCTAAACACACACTGAACACACACACACTCACTGATCACAGACACTGGACACACACACACTGGACACACACACTGGTCACACACACACACTGGACACACACACTGGTCACACACACACACTGGGCACATACTCACACACTGAAACACACACACACACACACACTAAACACACACACACTGGACACACTCTGAACACACACACACTGGACACACACACACACACACTGGACACACACACACACACACACACACACTGGACACACACACACACACACTGGACACACACACACACACACACACACACTGGAGACACACACTGGACACACTGGACACACACACACTGGACACACTGGACACACACACACACACTGGACACACTGGACACACACACACACTGGAGAACACACACACACTGGACACACTGGACACACACACACACTGGACACACTGGACACACACACACACTGGACACACTGGACACACACACTGGACACACACACACACACACACATACACACACACTCACTGGACACACACACACACACACACACTCACTGGACACACACACACACACTCACTGGACACACACACACACACTCACTGGACACACACACACTCACTGGATACACACACACACTCACTGGACACACACTCACTGGATACACACAAACACACTGGATACACACACACACACACTGGATACACACACACACACAACTGACAAACACACACTGGACACTCGCACGTGTTAAATCAGTTTGTGGACCACAGGTTCTAGAACAGCTTCTATCCCAGTTCTATCTGCCTGTTAAATCAGTTTGTGGACCACAGGTTCTAGAACAGCTTCTATCCCAGTTCTATCTGCCTGTTAAATCAGTTTGTGGACCACAGGTTCTAGACCAGCTTCTATCCCAGTTCTATCTGCCTGTTAAATCAGTTTCTGGACCACAGGTTCTAGAACAGCTTCTATCCCAGTTCTATCTGCCTGTTAAATCAGTTTCTCGACCACAGGTTCTAGAACAGCTTCTATCCCAGTTCTATCTGCCTGTTAAATCAGTTTCTGGACCACAGGTTCTAGAACAGCTTCTATCCCAGTTCTATCTGCCTGTTAAATCATCAACCTAAACTGTTGTCATCAGACTATTACAACATGACTGAACCTTTTGGGTTCCTTTTCTGATCTTTTACCACTTTGCATTTTTTATGATATATTTTACTGTTTGTGTTTGTACCACTGGAGGTTGGTGGGACCTTATTTAGGGAGGACAGGCTTGTAATGGCTGGAGTGGAATAAGTGGAATGGTATCAAACACGTGGTTTCCATGTGTTCCATTTCATTCACTCTGTTCCAGACATTATTATGAGCCGTCCTCCCCTCAGCAGCCTCCTCTGGTATGTACTGTCCTGTATGTGAGAGAGATCCAACAAGGAATTACAATGTATGTATTACTTTTAATACCTGCAAATGGCAAATAAACTACTGGAACTCCTTATGAATGTCTGCAGCCGACAAGAGGTGAAAATATTACCGGAATATTCTGCAAAATGTTGATGAAGACGTCACTCAATCCACCCAAAACAACATGCAGTCTTTCCACAAGACTCCCATGAAGTTATAGTGTGACGTTATGAGTCGACGTTAAAGTAACATTCTCACAACATACTGCACTTGTTTTATCCTGTTTTAGATGTATCCTCTGTTTAAACATTTAAACTCTTACAATAACACTGTTAAAATACCAATGTGATCATTTCTTGTCTTTTATGTTGGAAAAACAAATTGTACAATTATATGTGGACATACGCTCCATAGTTGTACAAGTATACATGGATATATTGTACTTTTCATAATAAAACATACTTGAAACAAGAAAAAGCATGTTAATTGTGAAAACAATTTCGTTATTGATTTTTACATTGCTTCTCCCTGTCTCATGTTGACGTTTGTCATGAATCTTGACCTGGAGGCAGAACTGTGCGATTTCCTCTAGATATGTCAGCTGCAAAGTCAGAATTGGCTGTGGAAAATAATGTTGTTTTATGGTCTTAATTTAAGGGAAGGATTAGCAGTGTGGTTAGGGTTGAGGTTAGGATTAAAATCTGATTGTATTACTTTGTGCCTGTGCCAGCTAGTGAATACTTTGCTGAACTGCCTCCAGGGCAAGATTCATGACAATAAATGCCAACCTGCCTCCAGAACAAGATTCATGACAATAAATGCCAACCTTCCTCTAGAACAAGATTCATGACAATAAATGCCAACTTGCCTCCAGAACAAGATTCATGACAATAAATGCCAACCTGCCTCCAGAACAAGATTCAAGACAATAAATGCCAACCTGCCTCCCAGTCGTCCCCTCCTTATCTTTACAAGACTGCAGAACATGCAAGTTCTCTCATAACCCTCAGTCCCCAGCTGGGTAGATGGCAGGTTGAATAAAGAGAAGCTATGATGTGGGGGTTCTCTCATAACCCTCAGTCCCCAGGTGGGTAGGTCGCAGGTTGAATAAAGAGAAGCTAGTGATGTGGGGGTTCTCTCATAACCCTCAGTCCCCAGGTGGGTAGATGGCAGGTTGAATAAAGAGAAGCTAGTGATGTGGGGGTTCTCTCATAACCCTCAGTCCCCAGGTGGGTAGATGGCAGGTTGAATAAAGAGAAGCTAGTGATGTGGGGGTTCTCTCATAACCCTCAGTCCCCAGGTGGGTAGATGGCAGGTTGAATAAAGAGAAAACAATAGGCTACATAAAACAATCCATAAATGTATAATTATTATGTAATTTACACAAAACATTAAGGACACATTTCTTTCCATGACAAACTGACCAGGCGTAACTCAATATTAGGAAGGTATCCTTAATATTTTGTCCACTCAGTGGCTCTGACCCTTTACGTAACAGAAAATCCTCTTTTCCAGGAAACCTTCTTTAAATTTCCCCAAATGTTTCCACACTGATGCTTTCTCACAGCTGCTCCAGGGCCTCTTGGGTTGAGGAGTCATTCTCTTCTAACCTGATCACATCTGCTCCAGGACCTCTTGGGTTGAGGAGTCATTCTCTTCTAACCTGATCACAGCTGCTCCAGGGCCTCTCGGGTTGAGGAGTCATTCTCTTCTAACCTGATCACAAACAAAGACAAGATTCAAACAAATAAACATGATGGTCCAACATAATATGGGGGGAGGGGGTATAGGGAAGGTAGGGGGTATAGGGAAGGTAGGGGAGAGGAGGGGGGGTATAGGGAAGGTAGGAGAGAGGAGGGGGTATAGGGAAGGTAGGGGAGAGGAAGGGGTATAGGGAAGGTAAGGGAGAGGAGGGGGGTATAGGGAAGGTAGGGGAGAGGAGGGGGTATAGGGAAGGTAGGGGAGAGGAGGGGGGTATAGGGAAGGTAGGGGAGAGGAGGGGGGTATAGGGAAGGTAAGGGAGAGGAGGGGGGGTATAGGGAAGGTAGGGGAGGGAGGGGGGTATAGGGAAGGTAGGGGAGAGGAGGGGGTATAGGGAAGGTAGGGGAGAGGAGGGGGGTATAGGGAAGGTAGGGGAGAGGAGGGGTGTATAGGGAAGGTAGGGGAGAGGAGCGGGGTATAGGGAAGGTAGGGGAGAGGAGGGGGGTATAGGGAAGGTAGGGGAGAGGAGGGGGGTATAGGGAAGGTAGGGGAGAGGAGGGGGGTATAGGGAAGGTAGGGGAGAGGAGGGGGGTATAGGGAAGGTAGGGGAGAGGAGGGGGTATAGGGAAGGTAGGGGAGAGGAGGGGGTATAGGGAAGGTAGGGGAGAGGAGAGGGGTATAGGGAAGGTAGGGGAGAGGAGGGGGCATAGGGAAGGTAGGGGAGAGGAGGGGGGTATAGGGAAGGTAGGGGAGAGGAGGGGGTATAGGGAAGGTAGGAGAGAGGAGGGGGTATAGGGAAGGTAGGAGATAGGAGGGGGTATAGGGAAGGTAGGGGAGAGGAGGGGGGTATAGGGAAGGTAGGGGAGAGGAGAGGGTATAGGGAAGGTAGGGGAGAGGAGGGGGTATAGGGAAGGTAGGGGAGAGGAGGGGGGACTTCCTCCATGTCAGGTAAGCAGCCTCCAAGTCTACCCTCACCAACTGACCAGACTGAGTGAGTTCTGAACATCCCTCTCTGTCCTCTGATGCTGTGTCCAAGTCTTCTTGGGTCTTTCTGGTATCTCTCTCTTGACTCTTTAGTGAGTTTTTTCAGTTCTTTCCCAGGCTGCCTGAAAAACACAAAAAGATGGCACATACATAAGAGTTATAAACTATCAAAATAAAGAGAATCCCACACTCCATATATAAACTCCCAGTCATTTATTGGGTATTTACCAACGTTTCAGCATCACTGTGCCTTCTTCAGGGTGATGTCATCAATACTTGAGCCAGGTTATGTAGACAAACAGTGCAATTAGTGCAACCAATGACAATAGAGAGGGGTGTGTCATAATGATTAAGTTAATTACAATGTATTAATGAAACTGTTAAAAAAAACAATAGTTTATGGCATATTAAATATAAAAAAATAGTAGGGTATATTATATATATCCGGCTCTCCATGTAATCTGATTCATTATGATCTAGGATCAGGTCCCCCCTCTCCATGTAATCTGATTCATTATGATCTAGGATCAGGTCCCCCTCTCCATGTAATCTGATTCATTTTGATCTAGGATCAGGTCCCCCTCTCCATGTAATCTGATTCATTATGATCTAGGATCAGGTCGCCCCTCTCCACGTAATCTGATTCATTATGATCTAGGATCAGGTCCCCCCCTCAGCATGTAATCTGATTCATTAAGATCTAGGAACAGGTCCCCCCTCTCCATGTAATCTGCTTCATTATGATATAGGATCAGGTCCCCCCCTCTCCATGTAATCTGATTCATTATGATCAAGGATCAGGTCCCCCCTCCTCTCCATGTAATCTGATTCATTATGATCTAGGATCAGGTCCCCCTCTCCATGTAATCTGATTCATTATCATCTAGGATCAGGTCCCCCCTCTCCATGTAATCTGATTCATTATGATCTAGGACCAGGTCCCCCTCTCCATGTAATCTGATTCATTATGATCTAGGATCAGGTTCCCCTCTCCACGTAATCTGATTCATTATGATCTAGGATCAGGTCCCTCCTCTCCATGTAATCTGACTCATTATGATATAGGATCAGGTCCCTCCTCTCCATGTAATCTGATTCATTATGATATAGGATCAGGTCCCCCCTCTCCATGTAATCTGATTCATTATGATCTAGGATTAGGTCCCCCCTCTCCATGTAATCTGATTCATTATGATCTAGGATCAGGTCCCCCCTCTCCATGTAATCTGATTCATTATGATCTAGGATCAGGTCCCCCCTCTCCATGTAATCTGATTCATTATGATATAGGATCTTTTTATTTTTATTATTTCACCTTTATTTAACCAGGTAGGCCAGTTTAGAATAAGTTCTCATTTACAACTGCGGCCTGGCCAAGAATAAAGAAAAGCAGTGTGACAGAAACAACAACACAGAGTTACATGGAATAAACAAGCGTACAGTCAACACAACAGAAAAAAGAAAGTCTATATACAGTGTGTGCAAATGGCGTGAGGAGGTATGGCAATAAATAGGCCGTAGTAGCAAAGTAATGACAATTTAGCTGATTAACACTGGAGTGATAGATGAGCAGATGATGATGTGTAAGTAGAGATACTGGTGTGCAAAAGAGCAGCAAAGTAAATAAAAACAATATGGGGATGAGGTAGGTAGATTGGGTGGGCTATTTACAGATGGACTATGTACAGCTGCAGCGATCGGTTAGCTGCTCGGATAGCTGATGTTTAAAGTTAGTGAGGGAGCAATAAGTCTCCGCCTTCAGCGATTTTTGCAATTCGTTCCAGTCACTGGCAGCAGAGAACTGGAAGGAAAGGCGGCCAAAGGAGGTGTTGGCTTTGGGGAATTAACAGTGAGATGTACCTGCTGGAGCGCGTGCTACGGGTGGGTGTTGTTATCGTGACCAGTGAGCTGAGATAAGGCGGAGCTTTACCTAGTAAAGACTTATAGATGACCTGGAGCCAGTGGGTCTGGCGACGAATATGTAGCGAGGGCCAGCCGACTAAAATGACCTGGGTTGCAATCATGAAAAAAAACTACCCGGCCTTCATGGTTTGACATTGAGAACATTGGGAGAGATGAGAGCTGACGTTTTAGTAAATGTGCAGATTACGTATCTCAGTCACAGACAAGAAGCTCAATTAAGACATTATCTTCACCGATGGGACTGTGGACAACAGGACCACAGGCCAAATAATACAGCTGAACACTTCCACACTACCACAGTGAGTAGAATCAGGCTAATGAACACAGAAAACTTGCAGAATTATTAATGATGAATTGTATTAGACGTTATTAGACATTTCTGTTGTTGAGGAGGATGGGAGACCCACAGTATAGGTGCGTTACGCACAGAGACGTCAAAATGTGTTTCAAAATTCGTCAAAGAGTAATTATTTTAACCTAAAGCATTTAATAAAGACACTTATAGTACAATATTATGGGGAATAGGAATGAGAGGGCTACTTACACCATTTTGGGAAGGGATCACAGCAGTGATTGAATGAGGGTATGAGGCATGAGTTGAGGTGTTCAGAGGCTTGACCAGTGCAGGACAGGATTTGACTGGGAAGACAATAACACAAAAACACTACACAGTGAGACAAAAGAGCTAAGAATGAGTTAGTCCAAGCAAGGGGTCAAATCATGGATGTGTAATAATGTGATTGTGTTTGTGATTGACTCTACATAAAGTAATGAGAGAAAAATTGACAGGGGTTCCCTCACCGTGCATGGAGAGGAAACATTCAATGTGCCAGTGGATGAGTGGGCCACATGAGACATGGCTTCCAGTTCATGTGAGGAGTTAGTTGACAATGGTAGTGGAGTGTTCATCGCTTGTTAAACCATGGAACAGGAGGGGACTCAGCTGGACATACAAATAGCAGATACGTTCCCTTGAAGCTGAGCCATCGTAGGTTTGAACAACAAGTTTGTCCATGAAGATAAACACGGAATTCACATCTCGCCCACTTGGCAAATCAAAGTAGCCCAAGAAACTTTTTCTGAATAAAGCCCTGATCATCCACATACAGTACCTGACGATAACTGAGAACGGCAAGCAGACTGGTGGCAACCATAGGTCCCAGAATGGGGGGGGGGGAATTTTTTTGCCCTGGGGCCCAGAGTTTGTCCTTATCTGTTGACCTAACCAGGAAAACTCTGGACCCTATAAGGTATGACAGTGATGAATCAGTTGTAAAAGGTTTTGTAAGGGCTCTGATGGAACCAGTTTTAACTAAATCAGGGCACATGGTTTTTTTAACTCTTAGGGCTCGAGGACCGCTAGCGAAACACCTACGACAACATCCGGTGAAATTGCAGATCAACAAATTCAAAATAGAAATATATTAAACATTCATGAAAATACAAGTGTCATACATCATTTAAAAGCTTAGAATCTTGGCAAACGAACTGCTTTGTCAGATTTCAAAAAGGCTTTACGGTGAAAGCATAGCTTTCGATTATCTGAGGACAGCACCCCACAACAACATATTTTCCAAACAAGCACAGGCGTCACAGAATCCCAAATAGCGATAAAATAAATCACTTACCTTTGAAGATCTTCCTCTGTTTGCAATCCCAAGGGTCCCAGCTACACAATGAATGGTCGTTTTGTTCGATAAAGTCCTTCTTTTATATCCCAAAATAGTCTGTTTAGCAGGCGCCATGACTTCAGAAATCCACTCCTTCAACGTGCAGACAAAGAAGTTCTAAAAGCTACCAGTAAATTTCGTCCAAACAAGTCAAATAACGTGTCTATATCATCCTCAGGTTGTCTAAAATGTAAATAAACTATAATATTTCATACGGAAAGTACTGTGTTCAATAGGAATGCCAAATTCGCAAGTGTGGACCCTCTCCATCGCGCGCAAAAACACTGATGTGACCCAAGCAGTCAGCTCACTGAAAGTGTAAATATTTATTTATTTTTCAAAATAGAAGCCTCAAAACCTTGAATAAATACTGTTGACATCTAGTGGATGCTATTATGAATTGCAATCTGGGTGATGGACATAGGAGTTTTCAATAGCTTTACAAATATGAGCCTGTGATTTTATTTATTTTTTGGTCGGATTTTCTTCGGGTTTTCGCCTGCCATATCTGTTCTGTTATACTCACAGACATTATTTGAACAATTTTGGAAACGTCAGAGTGTTTTCTTTCCAAATCTACCAATTATATGCATAGCTTCTGGGCCTGAGTAACAGGCATTTTACTTTGGGCTCGCCAGACTCTCCGAACTTCCGAAAACTGCCCCCTAACCCTAAGACGTTTTAACGGTCCTCACACTGTTCATGCTCTCATTTCATAGACGCGTACTGCTCATCTGTTCATCTTGTAATGAATAATGTGGAAATTGAGCAAGTTGAGGAGACTAAACTGCTTGGAGTAACCCTGGATTGTAAACTGCCATGGTCAAAACATATTGATACGACAGTAGCTAAGATGGGGAGAAGTCTGTCCATAATAAAGCCCTGCTCTACCTTCTTAACAACACTATCAACAAGGCAGGTCCTACAGGCCTTAGTTTCTACCTTCTGTCATGGGAATTCTGTTCCCAATGTTCATAAACCGAACTTCAATCAAACTACTCTGTCTGCCCCCCAGAGGGTGTAAAATTCTGGTTGAATGACGCAGACGGAGAGCCAAGCTACAATTTATCAGAATGTTTATTTACGAGAGCTCTGAATATCATACAATGTACACAGCCTTTTATACCTGACATTTGGTCATACCATATGTCATACCCCTTACAAATGCCCCTCCTCTTCTTTAACACTGTCAATGCTTATTTACAAGTCTTCTCCATCTCATACATTGCTTATCATATCCTGCCCCATGTTACATAATCTACTGCAAGCCTAAAGGTTTCTCCCCTCCCTGGGTGGGGAGACCTTCTTCCTGTTATCAGTTTCACAGTGGTCACAAGTTGTCTGCTGTCTGGTTACTTACATTGCTAAATCATTAACCTCTTGGGGCTATGTGGGACGCTAGAGTGCCACCCGTGGTGCACCCTATCAACAGCAGGTGCATTTCAAGAGCGGCAAATTTGAAACCAAATAAATGTCAAAATTCAAATTTTTCAAACATACACTCTTTGAAAGATAAACATCTCCTTAATCTAACCACGTTGTCCGATTTCAAAAAGGCTTTACAGCGAAAGCAAAACATTAGATAATGTCAGCAGAGTTCCAAGCCAGAAATAATCAGACACCCATTTTTCAAGCTAGCATATAATGTCACATAAACCCAGAAGACAGCTAAATGCAGCACTAACCTTTTACAAACTTCATCAGATGACACACCTAGGACATCATGTTACACACAGCATGCATTCTTTTGTTCAATAAAGGTCATATTTATATATAAAAACAGTATTTTACATCGGCGTCTGAGTTGACTAACTATTTTCCCCTCAAATGCGTCCCGGGAAACAGTGCATAATTCCTTTATTACTATTCGAAAACAATTTTTTTAATTTATATTGTCAATCTAACATTTATAGATGAATATCTCTTGAGAACACCTGTCATACCAGATTTTAAATTAACTTTACTGGGTAATCACACTTTGCGATACTCAGAAAATGAGCCTGGAATACTAGCGCCGCGCCATCTTGGAACAATCGCATGTCACATCTCATCTTGTATAATATTGTCAATAATCGCCTACCTTTAGTTGTCTTCATCAGAAAGCACTCAGAATCCCAGGTCCACAACAGATGTATTTTCGGTCGAAAAAGTCCATAATTCATGTTCCATTAGCCTGCTGTTGGTAGCGTGTCCTAGGGCTATCTCCAAATCTTCCGACGTGCGCGGGACAGAAGTTTAGGAAAATGTACTTTTCCCCTCCTCTAGGTTCGTTCAAACATGTCAAACGTTGTAAAACATTAATCTTCAGGGCCTGTAACACCAAGAGAGCCAATAAGATTTGACGGGGACGATTGCAGAGTGTTTTGAAACACTTCCAAAGGTGGGGGTAGACAGGGCCGCCGACGTCATAATGGTGATGGCCCATCCCCTGTGACCAATTTCCAACGCGTATCATTCACTGAGTTTCGACTGTATAAGGCTCAAACCACTGTGAAAAGACTGGGGACATCTAGTGGAAGCAATAGGAAGTGCTCAGTGAACCATTGCTCACGGTTTGATTAATAGGCAAAGTGATGAAGTCGAGTCCACAATTCAGAATTACACTTCCTGTTTCAATCGGTCTCGGGGTTTTGACTGCCATATGAGTTCTGTTATACTCACAGACACCATTCAAACAGTTTTAGAAACTTTAGGGTGTTTTCTATCCATATATAATAAGTATATGCATGTCCTAGCTTCTGAGTTTGATTAGTAGGCCGTTGAAAATGGGAACGAATTTTTTTCAAAATGCGCTGTGGCGCTCCCTAACCTAGGGTAGCCCCAAGAGGTCAACTTTTCTGACACACACACATTAGTACATTCATCTTATAATCACTCGGTTATACCTTTTTTAGGGTGAAATCATTTAGTCAAACCTTTAATCATATTATTTCCATTACAATCAACCCTATTGGCTAAATATTTCACATACACTATAACACATCTATTTTTATTGGATTCAGAAATGTCACACAAAATCAAACTAGATCAAAGAAAACGAATACATGTATTTTCATTACATACTTATCAATGACTGTTCTAAGCCTATGTCCAGTCATAACTCTTCGGATTAGGATTTTTGCTATGACCTTCATTTAGAGAAACAGTCTTCCTAAACATTAAAGATGGTCTCGTCTAACATGGGCTCCTCGTAATTGAATGAATCCTCCACCAGGCTCGGCGGTAGGTATTTGTCATCCCACTGGTCTGAACTTGGAATCGGTCCGTATCTCACCATCTGCTCCGTCATCGATCTCTCCAGAGCCCTGGAAATGAGACCTCTCACACAAGGGACCAAACAACAACCACATAATATCAACACAGTCATACAGGTGAAAGCAGCCCACAACACAGTGATTACAACCTTTTTCCATTTTCCGAACGTACTATCAAACCATCCCGTGAGTGCCGTGTCCACCCTGGAATTTTCTGCTAACTCCTGAGCTAAATTGTTTAGACCGGCCAGGGCCTTGGTCACTGATCCATCTGGAGCTGTGTTCTCAGGGATGAAAGTACAGCATTCAGATCCGAACATCACACACACACCACCCTTTTCAGCCAGAAGCATATCCAAAGCTATTTTATTCTGCCATACCATCAAAGTGGTCGCAGCTGTCTGTTCTGCTAACCCTTGAATTGCCTCTCTGGTATAGTTGATGAAACGCTGTTGGTTATAATAAATGTGATTTATCCAATCCACATTTTTATTGAGAGTCAACCACCAAAAAAGACTTGATTCCAATCCAGCCCATATCTGATTCCTTGCTTTAAACTCATCAGGCACCCCCCTTGGAACCCCAATGCTATCAATGTAAATTCTATCGTCAAAGGACCCTGACGGAGCACTCCTCCCCTCTCTTTCACCTGGCACTAGGTCTTTGTGTTGTATAAGGGTGAAGGGCATGCCTAACTGTACCAATGCACAAATACCAGTACAATTTGCAGGCAGGTTTGGCCACAGCTTCATACCTCCACACAACCACCAGACATCCGCTCTCTGCCTTTTTATCTTACTAAAGTCCTCGGAACTCAACCACCCAGTCAGGTCCCTCATTGTCTCGTCAGTTGTAACATTCTCTGTCCTATTGCATGTTCTTACTTCCCCTACGTTCCATCCGTGTGTGTTGTGTCGAGCCACACAATAATAGTCTCCTCCTGCGACTGTGAAAGGGGAAGTCTGGATCTAACAGGCACATAGGATACAGATAATGCAGATCAGTGCAACTGTCTGGCTTCCTTGCCTTCATGAACAGCTTTACCATACAGGCCATTCCCCTTGGTAAATTAATTCCATCGGGTAGAAAGGGGATGGTTGTCAACTGAAGTTTGGCTGTTGCGCAGGCATAACCTTCTTCTTTAGCTACTGATCTAGCTGTATACTGAATCCATTCCAGCCATAGGTTGGAATCCCCAAACCAAGTCTCCACCTCAATCACTTCCATAAGATCTTTCGTCTGAACTATCCTCACCGGTCCTTGGCTCTGGATGACTACACAGGTAATGTCAGTTTTATCAGGGGTACTACTGGTATTCTGGCTGGCGGTAGAACTATCTCCTGTCCTAACCTCTACTACTCAGAATGGTACCGCAGTGTCGACAATGGTCTGGTCAAGGCCAACATACCATAACCCTAAATCCTCTTTCTTTATGCTTTAATTGGTCATTCCTATCTTCAAGCAATACTTCCCTTGCTCTGGATTGCAGTCAAAAACCCTGGCCTTCACTATACACCATCTGTTTCTATATTGGGTGTGTGGATTGACATAGCCTTCTCTCTCTGTGTGAGCTATGACCTGATTCCATGAGTTACACCGGGATCTACACAGATATCTTCCCCATGAAGTCCGAGTCCTAGACTGCCAGGAGGTTAGGGACCCCATTTGGTCTGCATAGAACTCTATTGAGACATCCTTCCCTAACTCTAATCTCACTTCCTTTTTATCCAGATCGAGTGACCTTTTGTACCTAGGCCATATAAACTCCTCATCTTCTACACTATGGGTCAAGTTACAACTTTCTGACTTCTCGAGTGGTTCATGGTGTATTAGGAATATGGCTCCCAAAATCAGACAGCTCAGACTGACCAGTACCCCTGTAAAGCCCCACCCCCTCCCGGAGAATATATCACTGGCTAGAGGCCAACCCACACTTTCACTTCTATGAACGCACACAGTGAGGATCGGGCGGGTTAGGGAATCTTTGTTAGAGAGGTAACCCCCGAACCTTATTGGTATTCGGTTCTTCTCCTAACTCTGTGATTGTTCGACAGTGTCAGTGTGTCTTACCCTCCCGCAATGTGTGATATGAACCCAGGTAGCTCTTTCAGCTATTCTCACCACGAAGGCTATTACCAGGAACACTTGGTATGGGCCCTCCCACCGTGGCTGCTTCCAGTTCTTTTCTCCTCAGGGACTGGATCCACACCCAGTCTCCTGGTTGGATTGAGTGAATCATCTTCTCCTGTAATTCACCTGTTGGACACAAAGTCTCGGACATACGGGTTTGGTTAACCATGTGTTCTGTTAGTGTATCTTCAACTTCTATGTCTACCTGTTCTGGCCTCCCTAACTCTGGCATTCTATATGGTTTACCTGATCAGCTAAAATGTAATCCATTATTTAAGAGAGAGATCCTAGTAAACCAACTACCCTAATCGTGTCCACCCAGTAAGTTGTGACCACTTCTTCCCATTTAATATGCTTATCTATTATAAAAAATGTTTTTTTTTAAGTAGTTCGTTATCCAATAGGCCACAAAGTGTTTCCGAACCTGCTCTACTATCCCCCCTGTTGACACATGGCTCTGCCCATGTGTCAATCTTGCCGCATCTCTAAACAATGACTTAGGTAGTATTGGTAACTTATCATGATACCAAATACCGTCCTTATATAAATTGCTCCTAACTTCTCCCATTTCGAAATCCCTTTCACTGGTGCTCTAGACTGACAAATTTAATACAGCGTTGTCTATGTTTACATCCAATTTTAAGAACTGCTGTGTCGACGGCTGTGGTTTATCCTCTCTAGGGTAGGTGGGATGAAATCGTCCCACCTACGTAACAGCCAGTGGAATCCTGTGGCGCGTTATTCAAATACCTTAGAAATGCTATTACTTCAATTTCTCAAACATATGACTATTTTACACCATTTTAAAGACAAGACTCTCGTTAATCTAACCACACTGTCTGATTTCAAAAAGGCTTTACAACGAAAGCAAAACATTAGATTATGTCAGCAGAGTACCCAGCCAGAAATAATCAGACACCCATTTTTCAAGTTAACATATAATGTCACATAAACCCAGAAGACAGCTAAATGCAGCACTAACCTTTGATGATCTTCATCAGATGACAACCCTAGGACATTATGTTATTCAATACATGCATGTTTTGTTCAATCAAGTTCATATTTATATCAAAAACCAGCTTTTTACATTAGCATGTGACGTTCAGAACTAGCATACCCCCCGCAAACGTCCGGCGAATTTACTAACAATTTACTAAATTACTCATGATAAACGTTCACAAAAAGCATAACAATTATTTTAAGAATTATAGATACAGAACTCCTCTATGCACTCGATATGTCCGATTTTAAAATAGCTTTTCGGTGAAAGCACATTTTGCAATATTCTAAGTAGATAGCCCGGCATCAAAGGGCTAGCTATTTAGACACCCAGCAAGTTTAGCCTTCACCAAACTCCGATTTACTATTAGAAAAGTTTGATTACCCTTGCTGTCTTCGTCAGAATGCACTCCCAGGACTTCTACTTCAATAACAAATGTTGGTTTGGTCCAAAATAATCCATAGTTATGTTCCAACAGCGGCGTTTTGTTCATGCGTTCAAGACACTATCCGAATGGTAAATAAGGGTCACGCGCACGGCGCATTTCGTGACAAAAGATTTCTAAATATTTAATTACCGTACTTCGAAGCATGTCAACCGCTGTTTAAAATCAATTTTTATGCAATTTTTCTCGTAAATTTGCGATAATATTCCGACCGGGAATCTGCAATTAGGTAAACAGACGAAAGAAAATAAATCACTGGGTCGACTCGGGCACGCGCCTAAGCCCTTTGTCCTCTGATCGGCCACTAGGCAAAGGCGATAATGTGTTTCAGCCAGAGGCTACCTCGATATCGTTCAGCTTTTTCGCGGGCTCTGAGAGCCTATGGGAGCCGTAGGAAGTGTCACGTTACAGCTAAGATCCTCAGTCTTCAATAAACAGAGACAAGAAGAACGACACCTTGTCAGACAAGCCACTTCCTGCATGAAATCTTCTCAGGTTTTTGCCTGCCATATGAGTTCTGTTATACTCACAGACACCATTAACCTCTATGGGCTAGGTGGGACGCAAGCGTCCCACCCGTGGTGCACTCCATCAACAGCAGGTGCATTTCAAGAGCGGCAAATTTGAATCCAAATAAATGTCAAAATTCACATTTTTCAAACATACAACTATTTTACACCCTTTGAAAGATAAACATCTCCTTAATCTAACCACGTTTTACGATTTCAAAAAGGTTTTACGGCGAAAGCATAAATTTAGAGTATGTTAGGACAGTACATTTACAAGAGTTGTGTGTAATGTTTTGTCAATTCAAAGACAGGGTCACCAAAACCATAAAACCAGCTAAAATGATGCACTAACCTTTTACAATCTCCATCAGATGACACTCCTAGGACATTATGTTAGACAATGCATGCATTTTTAGTTCTATCAAGTTCATATTTATATCCAAAAACAGCGTTTTACTATGGCATTGATGTTGAGGAAATCGTTTCCCTCCAATAACCGGCAGTCAAGTCAGCACCACAAATTGGGGGGGCAGTATTGACACGGCTGGATAAAAAAACATACCCGATTTAATCTGGTTACCACTCCTACCCAGTAACTAGAATATGCATATACTTATTACATATGGATAGAAAACACCCTAAATTTTCTAAAACTGTTTGAATGGTGTCTGTGAGTATAACAGAACTCATTTGGCAGGCAAAACCCTGAGACATTTTCTGACAGGAAGTGGATACCTGATGTGTTGTATTACCTTTAAACCTATCCCATTGAAAAACACAGGGGCTGAGGAATATTTTGGCACTTCCTATTGCTTCCACTAGATGTCACCAGCCTTTACAAAGTGTTTTGAGTCTTCTGGAGGGAGATCTGACCGAACAAGAGCCATGGAACGATGATGGCCCATTAGACACCTGGCGCGCGAGTTCATGTTGGGTACCCTCGTTCCAATACGTTATAAAAGAGTATGCATTCGTCCAACTTGAATATTATTCATGTTCTGGTTAAAAAAGGCCCTAATGATTTATGTTATACAACGTTTGACATGTTTGAACGAACGTAAATATATTTTTTCCCCTCGTTCATGACGAGAAGTCCGGCTGGCTTAGATCATGTGCTAACAAGACGGAGATTTTTGGACATAAATGATGAGCTTTTTTGAACAAAACTACATTCGTTATGGACCTGTGATACCTGGAAGTGACATCTGATGAAGAGAATCAAAGGTAATGGATTATTTACATAGTATTTTCGATTTTAGATCTCCCCAACATGACGTCTAGTCTGTATCGCAACGCGTATTTTTCTGGGCGCAGTGCTCAGATTATTGCAAAGTGTGATTTCCCAGTAAGGTTATTTTTAAATCTGGCAAGTTGATTGCGTTCAAGAGATGTAAATCTATAATTCTTTAAATGACAATATAATATTTTACCAATGTTTTCTAATTTTAATTATTTAATTAGTGGTGCTGACTTGACTGCCGGTTATTGGAGGGAAACGATTTCCTCAACATCAATGCCATAGTAAAACGCTGTTTTTGGATATAAATATGAACTTGATAGAACTAAAAATGCATGCATTGTCTAACATAATGTCCTAGGAGTGTCATCTGATGGAGATTGTAAAAGGTTAGTGCATCATTTTAGCTGGTTTTATGGTTTTGGTGACCCTGTCTTTGAATTGACAAAACATTACACACAACTCTTGTAAATGTACTGTCCTAACATACTCTAAATTTATGCTTTCGCCGTAAAACCTTTTTGAAATCGTAAAACGTGGTTAGATTAAGGAGATGTTTTATCTTTCAAAGGGTGTAAAATAGTTGTATGTTTGAAAAATTTGAATTTTGACATTTATTTGGATTCAAATTTGCCGCTCTTGAAATGCACCTGCTGTTGATGGAGTGCACCACGGGTGGCACGCTAGCGTCCCACCTAGCCCATAGAGGTTAACAACTGGTAAATTCCCACCTCCCACTTACGAATGCAACACAACACCAAGCATAAGCAGCTGACACAAACAATGTCAATAGGAAGACCAAGATGCTGGACCCTAGTAGACTAAGTCTTATTCTGAAAGGGGTCAGACGGTAGGAAATATTAAAGTCACAGTTCCTACTTTGATGAGGACGGGGGAAAGAGATGGAAATGGAAGATTGAATGATGGCTGTTCTGTTTTCCCCACCGTCACCCCACGTTTCAGGACAACATGATGGAAATGGAAGATTGAATAATGGCTGTTCTGTTTTCCCCTCCGTCACCCCACGTTTCAGGACAACATGATGGAAATGGAAGATGGAATAATGGCTGTTCTGTTGTCTCCACCGTCACCCCACGTTTCAGGACAACAAGATGGAAATGGAAGATGGAATAATGGCTGCTATGTCACCCCACGTTTCAGGACAACATGATGGAAATGGAAGATGGAATAATGGCTGCTATGTCACCCCACGTTTCCACATCTGTTCCTTTGTAAGCGCGGAGTCACTGCGCTGATAGGGAAATGACCTGTTAGTGGTGAGCTCCCACTGCTACGTCTTCCTGGCCGTCATAGTGACCCCCTAGCTGTGTCTGTCGGACCAACCTGCTGCACCAGACCAGCCACGACAATGACGGTATTCAGAAAGTAGGGTTTTAGGGCACAGCTTGACACTAATACAAAACGAAGAATGGAAGTAGAAAATGTAATGCAAATGTTCTTGGTGGGAAAGTAGGCCAACCACTTCCTCTAACTACTCAGGTTTTCTTGGAATTTGATAAGTGTTAGCCCTGTGCCTCTGGCTTTGTTATTATTGAGAACATTAGCTATTATAAAGAGACTTTACTGTGACCGTGGGACAGGATTCCTGTTATATAAGGACAAGACAAGACCGTGGGACAGGATTCCTGTTATATAAGGACAAGACAAGACCGTGGGACAGGATTCCTGTTATATAAGGACAAGACAAGACCGTGGGACAGGATTCCTGTTATATAAGGACAAGACAAGACCGTGGGACAGGATTCCTGTTATATAAGGACAAGACAAGACCGTGGGACAGGATTCCTGTTATATAAGGACAAGACAAGACCGTGGGACAGGATTCCTGTTATATAAGGACAAGACAAGAGCGTGGGACAGGATTCCTGTTATATAAGGACAAGACAAGACCGTGGGACAGGATTCCTGTTATATAAGGACAAGACAAGACCGTGGGACAGGATTCCTGTTATATAAGGACAAGACAAGACCGTGGGACAGGATTCCTGTTATATAAGGACAAGACAAGTCCGTGGGACAGGATTCCTGTTATATAAGGACAAGACAAGTCCGTGGGACAGGATTCCTGTTATATAAGGACAAGACAAGACCGTGGGACAGGATTCCTGTTATATAAGGACAAGACAAGACCGTGGGACAGGATTCCTATTATATAAGGACAAGACAAGACCGTGGGACAGGATACCTGTTATATAAGGACAAGACAAGACCGTGGGACAGGATTCCTGTTATATAAGGACAAGACAAGACCGTGGGACAGGATTCCTGTTATATAAGGACAAGACAAGACCGTGGGACAGGATTCCTGTGAAGACACTGTAAGGACATGGAAGTGTAG
This sequence comes from Salmo salar, assembly GCF_965601325.2. Lineage (NCBI taxonomy): Eukaryota > Metazoa > Chordata > Actinopteri > Salmoniformes > Salmonidae > Salmo > Salmo salar. The sequence goes on along the minus strand of NW_027675516.1, from coordinate 598,446 downwards.
TCCCCAGCAGACATGGCAGAGGCGTTAGGAGACCCTTTAAGGCATGTCTGTCTGACTGACCAGCTGCACCAGACCAGCCACGATGATGACGCTCTTCAGAAAGTAGAGTTTTAGGGCACAACTTGATACAAAAAAACTCTAATAAAAAACAGAAAGTAAAAAAGGTAAGGTTATGTTAATAGATAATGCGTGTGGTTCTTGTTAGAAAAGAAGGACAAAGCCTTTCTCACTCAGATTTCCTTGGGATATAGTGTAAGCGCAATGGCTCTGTCTCAGCTGTTGAGATCATTGACAATTTATTGTGCAGACCTTATTGAGATAGTGGGACACGGACAGGGTTCCACTAAGGACATTATAAGGACACTAGGGTGTACAAGTACCAGCAGACATGGCTTTATCATCACACTGAAGGGCTTTACTTCAACAGGTGGACATGTACCTTGTACAGTGGCAGCCATTGGAAACGCTTTGATGTCATAGCATATGAGGTTTTTTTGGAGACCCTTTAAAACCTGTTAGGGCTAGGGGGCAGCATTTGCACGTCTGGATAAAAAAATGTACCCGATTTAATCTGGTTACTAATCCTACCCAGTAACTAGAATATGCATATACTTATTATATATGGATAGAAAACACTCTAAAGTTTCTAAAACTGTTTGAATGGTGTCTGTGAGTATAACAGAACTCATTTGTCAGGCAAAACCCTGAGACATTTTCTGACAGGAAGTGTATACCTGATGTGTTGTATTACCTTTAAACCTATCCCATTGAAAAACACAGGGGCTGAGGAATATTTTGGCACTTCCTATTGCTTCCACTAGATGTCACCAGCCTTTACAAAGTGTTTTGAGTCTTCTGGAGGGAGATCTGACCGAACAAGAGCCATGGAACGATGATGTCCCATTAGACACCTGGCGCGCGAGTTCATGTTGGGTACCCTCGTTCCAATACGTTATAAAATAGTATGCATTCGTCCACCTTGAATATTATTCATGTTCTGGTTAAAAAAGGCCCTAATGATTTATGCTATACAACGTTTGACATGTTTGAACGAACGTAAATATATTTTTTCCCCTCGTTCATGACGAGAAGTCCGGCTGGCTTAGATCATGTGCTAACAAGACGGAGATTTTTGGACATAAATGATGAGCTTTTTTGAACAAAACTACATTCGTTATGGACCTGTGATACCTGGAAGTGACATCTGATGAAGAGAATCAAAGGTAATGGATTATTTACATAGTATTTTCGATTTTAGATCTCCCCAACATGACGTCTAGTCTGTATCGCAACGCGTATTTTTCTGGGCGCAGTGCTCAGATTATTGCAAAGTGTGATTTCCCAGTAAGGTTATTTTTAAATCTGGCAAGTTGATTGCGTTCAAGAGATGTAAATCTATAATTCTTTAAATGACAATATAATATTTTACCAATGTTTTCTAATTTTAATTATTTAATTTGTGACGCTGACTTGACTGCCGGTTATTGGAGGGAAACGATTTCCTCAACATCAATGCCATAGTAAAACGCTGTTTTTGGATATAAATATGAACTTGATAGAACTAAAAATGCATGCATTGTCTAACATAATGTCCTAGGAGTGTCATCTGATGGAGATTGTAAAAGGTTAGTGCATCATTTTAGCTGGTTTTATGGTTTTGGTGACCCTGTCTTTGACTTGACAAAACATTACACACAACTCTTGTAAATGTACTGTCCTAACATACTCTAAATTTATGCTTTCGCCGTAAAACCTTTTTGAAATCGTAAAACGTGGTTAGTTTAAGGAGATGTTTATCTTTCAAAGGGTGTAAAATAGTTGTATGTTTGAAAAATTTGAATTTTGACATTTATTTGGATTCAAATTTGCCGCATTTGAAATGCACCTGCTGTTGATGGAGTGCACCACGGGTGGCACGCTAGCGTCCCACCTAGCCCATAGAGGCTAAGAATGGTCTAATGTTCTGTTGGCCATTAGCCCTGTATGGAATGTTTGTGCACATTCCTCAGAGGAAAACAGGAACCAAGTCGTATACTCAGGCCAGGATTCAAATGGAGGCTGTGTTGGAGAACACTTGACAGTTAAAGGTAATTTCCATTTCAACCGACATCTGCAGCGTTTACCATAAATTCCATCACTGCTGACACAGGAACATTGCCTTTAAAAAGGTCTAAGGGCCCAGGGATGGGTTTCTACTAAGCTGACATAGGGAATTGTTTTAAGATGGTCATACCAAGTATCATTTAGATATTTCATTTGGACTTTTAGGACCCCTGTAAGTAATGAAAACAGATATTTGATTAGACATTGAATTTGGCCTTACTGCTATTAGCCCACAGAAACACATTGAATAACAACAGTTCTGTAAGGTTATACATGTATATGATGTAGCCTACATAGATAACGCATGCAGACACGTGCACAAAAAACACACATGCAAGCACATGTGTCGGATAGCTACGCACGCACACACACATCCACACACAAACACACCCCAATTAATGATGCGGTGGAAGTGAGTCAAATGACCAAATTTCCCTCTAGTGACCTCATGGGTGGAACCTTATTAATATGTTTCATCATTTCATCATTAATAAACATTATATTGGTTTAAACTGAGAAAATATGGTGTTTCTGTGTCAAATGGTTTTGTTATATTTCAGTCTTCTGTGATGTATATAAAGTGTAATATTGGGAGGCCAACTCAAAATTAAATGCACTATATATATATATATATATATATATACACTATATATGGACACCCCTTCCAATTAGTGGATTCGGCTATTTCAGCCACACCCGTTGCTGACAGGTGTATAAAATCGAGCACACGGCCAAGCGATCTCCATAGGAAAACACTGGCAGAAGAAAGGCCTTACTGAAGAGGTCAGTGACTTTCAACGTGGCACCGTCATAGGATGCCACCTTTCCAACACGTCAGTTCATCACATTTCTGCCCTGCTAGAGCTGCCCCGGTCAACTGTAAGTGCTGTTATTGTGAAATGGAAATGTCTTGGAGCAACAACGGCTCAGCCAGGAAGTGGTAGGCCACACAAGCTCACAGAATGGGACCACAGAGTGCTGAAACGGATAGCACGTAAAAATCATCTGTCCTCGGTTGCAACACTCACTACCGAGTTCCAAACTGCCTCTGGAAGCAACGTCAGCACAAACACTGTTCATTGGGAGATTCATGGAATGGGTTTCCATGGCCTGCAGCCGCCACTTTGTAAATGTATTAAACTGTTATAGAGGATCACTCTGTAAATGTATTAAACTGGAATAGAGGGTCACTCTGTAAATGTATTAAACTGTGATAGAGGATCACTATGTAAATGTATTAAACTGTTATAGAGGATCACTCTGTAAATGTATTAAACTGGAATAGAGGGTCACTTTGTAAATGTATTAAACTGGGATAGAGGATCACTCTGTAAATGTATTAAACTGTGATAGAGGATCACTATGTAAATGTATTAAACTGGAATAGAGGATCACTCTGTAAATGTATTAAACTGGGATAGAGGATCACTCTGTAAATGTATTAAACTGGGATAGAGGATCACTATGTAAATGTATTAAACTGTGATAGGGATAGAGTATCACTATGTAAATGTATTAAACTGTGATAGAGAATCACTTTGTAAATGTATTAAAATGTGATAGAGGGTCACTCTGTAAATGTATTAAACTGTTATAGAGGATCACTCTGTAAATGTATTAAACTGTTATAGAGGACCACTCTGTAAATGTATTAAACTGTGATAGAGGATCACGATGTAAATGTATTAAACTGGGATAGAGGATCACTCTGTCAATGTATTAACCTGTGATAGAGGATCACTCTGTAAATGTATTAAACTGTGATAGAGGATCACTCTGTAAATGTATTAAACTGTGATAGAGGATCACTTTGTAAATGTATTAAACTGGGATAGAGGATCACTCTGTCAATGTATTAAACTGTGATAGAGGATCACGATGTAAATGTATTAAACTGTGATAGAGGATCACTCTAAATGTATTAACCTGTGATAGAGGATCACTTTGTAAATGTATTAAACTGTGATAGAGGATCACGATGTAAATGTATTGAACTGGAATAGAGGATCACTCTGTAAATGTATTAAACTGTGATAGAGGATCACGATGTAAATGTATTAAACTGTGATAGAGGATCACTCTGTAAATGTATTAAACTGGAATAGAGGTTCACTCTGTAAATGTATTAAACTGTGATAGAGGGTCACTCTGTAAATGTATTAAACTGGGATAGAGGATCACTATGTAAATGTATTAAACTGTGATAGGGATAGAGTATCACTATGTAAATGTATTAAACTGTGATAGAGAATCACTTTGTAAATGTATTAAAATGTGATAGAGGGTCACTCTGTAAATGTATTAAACTGTTATAGAGGATCACTCTGTAAATGTATTAAACTGTTATAGAGGACCACTCTGTAAATGTATTAAACTGTGATAGAGGATCACTTTGTAAATGTATTAAACTGGGATAGAGGATCACTCTGTCAATGTATTAACCTGTGATAGAGGATCACTCTGTAAATCTATTAAACTGTGATAGAGGATCACTCTGTAAATGTATTAAACTGTGATAGAGGATCACTTTGTAAATGTATTAAACTGGGATAGAGGATCACTCTGTCAATGTATTAAACTGTGATAGAGGATCACGATGTAAATGTATTAAACTGTGATAGAGGATCACTCTAAATGTATTAACCTGTGATAGAGGATCACTTTGTAAATGTATTAAACTGTGATAGAGGATCACGATGTAAATGTATTGAACTGGAATAGAGGATCACTCTGTAAATGTATTAAACTGTGATAGAGGGTCACGATGTAAATGTATTAAACTGTGATAGAGGATCACTCTGTAAATGTATTAAACTGGAATAGAGGTTCACTCTGTAAATGTATTAAACTGTGATAGAGGGTCACTCTGTAAATGTATTAAACTGGGATAGAGAATCACTCTGTAAATGTATTAAACTCTGATAGAGGGTCACTCTGTAAATGTATTAAACTGGGATAGAGGATCACTCTGTAAATGTATTAAACTGTGATAGAGGATCACGATGTAAATGTATTAAACTGTGATAGAGGATCACGATGTAAATGTATTAAACTGGAATAGTGATAGAGGATCACTTTGTAAATGTATTAAACTGGGATAAAGGTTCACTCTGTAAATGTATTAAACTGTGATAGAGGATCACTATGTAAATGTATTAAACTGGGATAGAGAATCACTATGTAAATGTATTAAACTGGAATAGTGATAGAGGTTCACTTTGTAAATGTATTAAACTGTGATAGAGGATCACTTTGTAAATGTATTAAACTGGGATAGAGGATCACTTTGTAAATGTATTAAACTGTGATAGAGGATCACTCTGTAAATGTATTAAACTGTGATAGAGGATCACTCTGTAAATGTATTAAACTGTGATAGAGGATCACTCTGTAAATGTATTAAACTGTGATAGAGGATCACTTTGTAAATGTATTAAACTGTGATAGAGGATCACTTTGTAAATGTATTAAACTGTGATAGAGGTTCACTTTGTAAATGTATTAAACTGTGATAGAGGATCACTCTGTAAATGTATTAAACTGGAATAGAGGCTCACTATGTAAATGTATTAAACTGTGATAGAGGATCACTCTGTAAATGTATGAAACTGTGATAGAGGATCACTATGTAAATGTATTAAACTGTGATAGAGGATCACTCTGTAAATGTATTAAACTGTGATAGAGGATCACTTTGTAAATGTATTAAACTGGGATAGAGGATCACTCTGTCAATGTATTAAACTGTGATAGAGGACCACTATGTAAATGTATTAAACTGTGATAGAGGATCACGATGTAAATGTATTAACCTGTGATAGAGGATCACTCTGTAAATGTATTAAACTGTGCATTTTACCCGTTCCAGTCCCCTTCCTCCTGGGGATACTTTTTGAGAAGCTCTGTTCTGAGATACTCAGTTCTGGTGACCAAATAAAAGTACATTCTCCTCCAAAATGTATCAAAATAAAATTATGCTGACACCATCTAAAATATAATTTACACCTCCAGAAATGAGCCCAATAAGATATTGGTAAAAATGTTAAATGATTTTAACACATTGGAACAAAAAACCTGTATGGATGGTATATTATCAGCTATTAGTAATAAGCATTATCACCTGATGCAGCACAGTGTCTATAAATACATAGGCTGAAGCATGGGGTTTGTCTATCTACATTATCACCTGCAACCCAACTGATGCAGCATAGTGTCTATAAATACATAGGCTGAAGCATGGGGTTTGTCTATCTACATTATCACCTGTATCAACTGATGTAGCATAGTGACTATAAATACATAGGCTGAATCATGGGGTTTGTCTATCTACATTATCACCTGTATCAACTGATGTAGCATAGTGGCTATAAATACATAGGCTGAAGCATGGGGTTTGTCTAACTACATTATCACCTGTAACAACTGATGCAGCATAGTGGCTATAAATACATAGGCTGAAGCATGGGGTTTGTCTATCTACATTATCACCTGTATCAACTGATGTAGCATAGTGGCTATAAATACATAGGCTGAAGCATGGGGTTTGTCTATCTACATTATCACCTGTAACCCAACTGATGCAGCATAGTGGCTATAAATACATAGGCTGAAGCATGGGGTTTGTCTATCTACATTATCACCTGCAACCCAACTGATGCAGCATAGTGTCTATAAATACATAGGCTGAAGCATGGGGTTTGTCTATCTACATTATCACCTGTATGAACTGATGCAGCATAGTGACTATAAATACATAGGCTGAATCATCGGGTTAGTCTATCTACATTATCACCTGTATGAACTGATAACACATGGTCTGATAAACACTCCTAACAACCCCACCACTAGGAGGTGTCCACATGGTCTGATAAACACTCCTAACAACCCCACCACTAGGTGGTGTCCACATGGTCTGATAAACACTCCTAACAACCCCACCACTAGGAGGTGTCCACATGGTCTGATAAACACTCCTAACAACCCCACCACTAGGAGGTGTCCACATGGTCTGATAAACACTCCTAACAACCCCACCACTAGGAGGTGTCCACATGGTCTGATAAACACTCCTAACAACCCCACCACTAGGAGGTGTCCACATGGTCTGATAAACACTCCTAACAACCCCACCACTAGGAGGTGTCCACATGGTCTGATAAACACTCCTAACAACCCCACCACTAGGAGGTGTCCACATGGTCTGATAAACACTCCTAACAACCCCACCACTAGGAGGTGTCCACATGGTCTGATAAACACTCCTAACAACCCCACCACTAGGAGGTGTCCACATGGTCTGATAAACACTCCTAACAACCCCACCACTAGGAGGTGTCCACATGGTCTGATAAACACTCCTAACAACCCCACCACTAGGAGGTGTCCACATGGTCTGATAAACACTCCTAACAACCCCACCACTAGGAGGTGTCCACATGGTCTGATAAACACTCCTAACAACCCCACCACTAGGAGGTGTCCACATGGTCTGATAAACACTCCTAACAACCCCACCACTAGGAGGTGTCCACATGGTCTGATAAACACTCCTAACAACCCCACCACTAGGAGGTGTCCACATGGTCTGATAAACACTCCTAACAACCCCACCACTAGGAGGTGTCCACATGGTCTGATAAACACTCCTAACAACCAGACCACTAGGAGGTGTCCACATGGTCTGATAAACACTCCTAACAACCCCACCACTAGGAGGTGTCCACATGGTCTGATAAACACTCCTAACAACCCCACCACTAGGAGGTGTCCACATGGTCTGATAAACACTCCTAACAACCCCACCACTAGGAGGTGTCCACATGGTCTGATAAACACTCCTAACAACCAGACCACTAGGAGGTGTCCACATGGTCCTAAATCACACCGTTTCCTTATTTTGTATCACATTCCAATGATAAAACTGGTCATGTTGCCTAGTGGTTAGAGTGTTGGGAATGTAACTGAAAGGTCACTGGTTTGAATATCTGAGCTGTCAAGGTGCAAATCTGTCTATGTGCCGTTAAGCAAGGCACTTAACCCTAATTTGCTCCAAGGGAACCGTACTACTATGGCTGACCCTGTAAAACAACACATTTCACTGCACCAATATGGTGTTTGTGACAATAAAACATTTTATGTATTTTTTTCTCAATTACAACAATTCATTTAACAATGCTGGTAACAGATCTTGATGACATTCCTCCAAGGACACCTTGACTTGCATTACATTCTCACTGCAGAAAAATATTCTCATGTTATTGAACCATAAATTGTACATATATGTGTTAGATAATAACCCTGGATGATGAATGTGTGAACTATCTTGTCATCTTTTTGGGTAACCACAATGGAACATTCTAGTCTTTAAGGACATGAACTGGCAGAACAGGTTTCAGCAAAGTATGGAGTCATTGTTTTCAGGAAGGTGCAACCATGGTGATAGGAGAGACAGGAGGCAGACTAAGAGAAAGGGATAACAAACCAGGGTCACCATACTACTGTCTGACCCTGTACAACAACACATTACACTGCACCTATCATACTACTGTCTGACCCTGTACAACAACATCTATCATACTACTGGCTGACCCTGTATAACAACACATTACACTGCACCTATCATACTACTGTCTGACCCTGTACAACAACACATTACACTGCACCTATCATACTACTGTCTGACCCTGTACAACAACACATTACACTGCACCTATCATACTACTGTCTGACCCTGTACAACAACACATTACACTGCACCTATCATACTACTGTCTGACCCTGTACAACAACACATTACACTGCACCTATCATACTACTGTCTGACCCTGTACAACAACACATTACACTGCACCTATCATACTACTGTCTGACCCTGTACAACAACACATTACACTGCACCTACCATACTACTATGGCTGACCCTGTACAACAACACATTACACTGCACCTATCATACTACTGTCTGACCCTGTACAACAACACATTACACTGCACCTACCATACTACTGTCTGACCCTGTACAACAACACATTACACTGCACCTATCATACTACTGTCTGACCCTGTACAACAACACATTACACTGCACCTATCATACTACTATGGCTGACCCTGTACAACAACACCTATCATACTACTATGGCTGACCCTGTACAACACATTACACTGCACCTATCATACTACTGTCTGACCCTGTACAACAACACATTACACTGCACCTATCATACTACTGTCTGACCCTGTACAACAACACATTACACTGCACCTATCATACTACTGTCTGACCCTGTACAACAACACATTACACTGCACCTATCATACTACTGTCTGACCCTGTACAACAACACATTACACTGCACCTATCATACTACTGTCTGACCCTGTACAACAACACATTACACTGCACCTATCATACTACTGTCTGACCCTGTACAACAACACATTACACTGCACCTATCATACTACTGTCTGACCCTGTACAACAACACATTACACTGCACCTATCATACTACTGTCTGACCCTGTACAACAACACATTACACTGCACCTATCATACTACTATGGCTGACCCTGTACAACAACACATTACACTGCATCTATCATACTACTATGGCTGACCCTGTAAAACAACACCTATCATACTACTATGGCTGACCCTGTAAAACAACACCTATCATACTACTATGGCTGACCCTGTAAAACAACACCTATCATACTACTATGGCTGACCCTGTACAACAACACCTATCATACTACTATGGCTGACCCTGTACAACAACACCTATCATACTACTATGGCTGACCCTGTACAACAACACCTATCATACTACTATGGCTGACCCTGTACAACAACACCTATCATACTACTATGGCTGACCCTGTAAAACAACACCTATCATACTACTATGACTGACCCTGTAAAACAACACCTATCATACTACTATGACTGACCCTGTAAAACAACACCTATCATACTACTATGTCTGACCCTGTAAAACAACACCTATCATACTACTATGACTGACCCTGTAAAACAACACCTATCATACTACTATGACTGACCCTGTAAAACAGCACCTATCATACTACTATGGCTGACCCTGTAAAACAACACCTATCATACTACTATGACTGACCCTGTAAAACAACACCTATCATACTACTATGACTGACCCTGTAAAACAACACATTTCACTGCATCTATCATACTACTATGGCTGACCCTGTAAAACAACACATTTCACTGCACCTATCATACTACTATGGCTGACCCTGTAAAACAACACATTTCACTGCACCTATCATACTACTATGGCTGACCCTGTAAAACAACACCTATCATACTACTATGACTGACCCTGAAAAACAACACATTTCACTGCATCTATCATACTACTATGGCTGACCCTGTAAAACAACACATTTCACTGCACCTATCATACTACTATGGCTGACCCTGTAAAACAACACATTTCACTGCACCTATCATACTACTATGGCTGACCCTGTAAAACAACAGCTATCATACTACTATGGCTGACCCTGTAAAACAACACATTTCACTGCATCTATCATACTACTATTGCTGACCCTGTAAAACAACACGTCACTACACCTATCATACTACTATGGCTGACCCTGTAAAACAACACATTTCACTGCATCTATCATACTACTATGGCTGACCCTGTAAAACAACAGCTATCATACTACTATGGCTGACCCTGTAAAACAACACCTATCATACTACTATGGCTGACCCTGTATAACAACACATTACACTGCATCTATCATACTACTATGGCTGACCCTGTAAAACAACACCTATCATACTACTATGGCTGACCCTGTAAAACAACACATTTCACTGCATCTATCATACTACTATGGCTGACCCTGTAAAACAACACATTTCACTGCATCTATCATACTACTATGGCTGACCCTGTAAAACAACACCTATCATACTACTATGGCTGACCCTGTAAAACAACACCTATCATACTACTATGGCTGACCCTGTAAAACAACACCTATCATACTACTATGGCTGACCCTGTAAAACAACACCTATCATACTACTATGGCTGACCCTGTAAAACAACACCTATCATACTACTATGGCTGACCCTGTAAAACAACAGCTATCATACTACTATGGCTGACCCTGTAAAACAACACATTTCACTGCATCTATCCGCTGTCTGTGACAATAAAACATTTTTAAAGCTAGCTAACATAGAAAATGACAGCATTGATTTTTTTTTTTATATAACAACAGTTAATTTAACGATGCTGGTTATAAATCTTGTTGACATACATCCAAGGACACCTTGACTTGCATTACACTCTCACTGCAGAAAAATATTCTCATTAAATCACATGATTTCTAGTTAGAGAAAAGGATTCCTGTTAACACGGCCTGCTACAAGCAGGAAACAAGTTATGGACGAACCAGAAATGTAACATATCTGTTTGACAGTAACCCTGGATGATGAATGTGTGAACTATCTTGTCATCTCTTTGGGTAACCACATTGGAACATTCTAGTCTTTAAGGACATGATCTGGCAGAACAGGTTTCAGCAAAGTATGGAGTCATTGTTTTCAGGAAGGTGCAACCATGGAGATAGGAGGGACAGGAGGCAGACTAAGGTACAAGGGAAGCCAACTACTGTCCTACAAAGACAAACAGCATCTACACAAACAGCCACCTGAACTACTGTCCTACAAATACAAACAGCATCTACACAAACAGCCACCTGAACTACTGTCCTACAAAGACAAACAGCATCTACACAAACAGCCACCTGAACTACTGCCCTACAAAGACAAACAGCATCTACACAAACAGCCACCTGAACTACTGTCCTACAAATACAAACAGCATCTACACAAACAGTGAATCTGAGAAAAATGACTTTAAATTTGTTTTCTAGTCCATGCATATCAACCATGACCACTGATCTGACCTATGACCCTTAAAATGCTGATACTGCACTCTGCCTTGGTATGACCTTAAACAGCTGTCTGGGTAATGAAAAAGCAAAGTGCAGCATCTAGAAATCTAAATGTGTTGATCCAGCTTTCTGGTTGTTTTCTGTTTGATGGAAACAGTTTGAGAGTTCTAACTACATTCCAACTGTATTTAATGGTGTTATGTAGTTGTGTTGTCATGTTGTGAATGTTGTATTGTAGTAACCAACTGTATTTAATGGTGTTATGTAGTTGTGTTGTCATGTTGTGAATGTTGTATTGTAGTAACCAACTGTATTTAATGGTGTTGTGTAGTTGTGTTGTCATGTTGTGAATGTTGTATTGTAGTAACCAACTGTATTTAATGGTGTTATGTAGTTGTGTTGTCATGTTGTGAATGTTGTATTGTAGTAACCAACTGTATTTAATGGTGTTATGTAGTTATGTTGTGAATGTTGTATTGTAGTAACCAACTGTATTTAATGGTGTTATATAGTTGTGTTGTCATGTTGTGAATGTTGTATTGTAGTAACCAACTGTATTTAATGGTGTTATGTAGTTGTGTTGTCATGTTGTGAATGTTGTATTGTAGTAACCAACTGTATTTAATGGTGTTATGTAGTTGTGTTGTCATGTTGTGAATGTTGTATTGTAGTAACCAACTGTATTTAATGGTGTTGTGTAGTTGTGTTGTCATGTTGTGAATGTTGTATTGTAGTAACCAACTGTATTTAATGGTGTTATGTAGTTGTGTTGTCATGTTGTGAATGTTGGATTGTAGTAACCAACTGTATTTAATGGTGTTATGTAGTTGTGTTGTCATGTTGTGAATGTTGTATTGTAGTAACCAACTGTATTTAATGGTGTTATGTAGTTGTGTTGTCATGTTGTGAATGTTGTATTGTAGTAACCAACTATATTTAATGGTGTTATGTAGTTGTGTTGTCATGTTGTGAATGTTGTATTGTAGTAATCCTCAACTGTATTTAATGGTGTTATGTAGTTGTGTTGTCATGTTGTGAATGTTGTATTGTAGTAATCCTCAACTGTATTTAATGGTGTTATGTAGTTGTGTTGTCATGTTGTGAATGTTGTATTGTAGTAACCAACTGTATTTAATGGTGTTATGTAGTTGTGTTGTCATGTTGTGAATGTTGTATTGTAGTAACCCTCAACTGTATTTAATGGTGTTATCTAGTTGTGTTGTGATGTTGTGAATGTTGTATTGTAGTAACCCTCAACTGTATTTAATGATGTTATGTAGTTATGTTGTCATGTTGTGAATGTTGTATTGTAATAACCAACTGTATTTAATGGTGTTATGTAGTTGTGTTGTCATGTTGTGAATGTTGTATTGTAGTAATCCTCAACTGTATTTAATGGTGTTGTGTAGTTGTGTTGTCATGTTGTGAATGTTGTATTGTAGTAATCCTCAACTGTATTTAATGGTGTTGTGTAGTTGTGTTGTAATGTTGTGAATGTTGTATTGTAGTAACCCTCAACTGTATTTAATGGTGTTATGTAGTTGTGTTGTCATGTTGTGAATGTTGTATTGTAGTAACCAACTGTATTTAATGGTGTTATGTAGTTGTGTTGTCATGTTGTGAATGTTGTATTGTAGTAACCAACTGTATTTAATGGTGTTATGTAGTTGTGTTGTCATGTTGTGAATGTTGTATTGTAGTAACCAACTGTATTTAATGGTGTTATGTAGTTGTGTTGTGTAGTTGTGTTGTCATGTTGTGAATATTGTATTGTAGTAACCAACTGTATTTAATGGTGTTATGTAGTTATGTTGTCATGTTGTGAATGTTGTATTGTAGTAACCAACTGTATTTAATGGTGTTATGTAGTTATGTTGTCATGTTGTGAATGTTGTATTGTAGTAGGCCTAACCCTCACCAACAGAGACAGCAACAGACAACACAGAGAAAGTGATGGAGAGAGGCAGAGGATGGGAGTGTACAGTAGACTGGGATTCTAATTACTGCATTGTGTGTGTGTGTGTGTGTGTGTGTGTGTGTGTGTGTGTGTGTGTGTGTGTGTGTGTGTGTGTGTGAGTGTGTGTGTGTGTGTGTGTGTGTGTGTGTGTGTGTGTGTGTGTGTGAGTGTGTGAGTGTGTGTGTGTGTGTGTGTGTGTGTGTGTGTGTGTGTGTGTGTGTGTGTGTGTGTGTGTGTGTGTGTGAGAGGGTGTTTTGGTACTGTAGGATTCTTTAATCAATGTGGCTCATTGGACAGGTCAGAGTCTCAACACAATTGAAAACTTACCATCAATAAAACACCAAATGATGTAATTTCTTGTGGAAGAATGGTGTTACATCTCTCCAATAGACTTCCAGACAGTTGTAGAATGTTTGCCAAGGCTCATTGTAAGAGCTGTAAAGAGAGAGGGACTCGGAGAGAGAACAGGCAGAACCTGATATGTAAATGAGCAGAGCAAACGAAAGTAACTTTCAACGACCGAATGATCATTCAGACTCTGTTTCTATTGAGAGATAAAAGGTAAGACGACGATTGTTATGTGTATTAATATAGTTGATGATATTGTTGTGTGTATTCATATAGTTGATGTTATTGTTGTGTGTATTCATATAGTTGGTGATATTGTTGTGTGTATTAATATAGTTGATGATATTGTTATGTGTATTAATATAGTTGATGATATTGTTATGTGTATTCATATAGTTGGTGATATTGTTGTGTATATTAATATAGTTGATATTGTTATGTGTATTCATATAGTTTATGATATTGTTGTGTGTATTAATATAGTTGATGATATTGTTATGTGTATTAATATAGTTGATGATATTGTTATGTGTATTCATATAGTTGGTGATATTGTTATGTGTATTCATATAGTTGATGATATTGTTATGTGTATTAATATAGTTGATGATATTGTTGTGTGTATTAATATAGTTGATGATATTGTTGTGTGTATTAATATAGTTGATGATATTGTTATGTGTATTAATATAGATGATGATATTGTTATGTGTATTCATATAGTTGATGATATTGTTATGTGTATTAATATAGTTGATGATATTGTTGTGTGTATTAATATAGTTAATGATATTGTTATGTGTATTCATATAGTTAATGATATTGTTGTGTGTATTAATATAGTTGATGATATTGTTATGTGTATTAATATAGTTGATGGTATTGTTATGTGTATTCATATAGTTGATGATATTTTTGGGGGACAGTGTTATAATAGTCCTACTCTCCTTAAAATGTTTTGGATATAAATTAGATGCGTGGGGTGAATTCGTTCTGTGCCCATCTGTGTGCCCCAGGGTGATCGCTCCTACACTATCTACAATCTAAAAGGGTTCTTTGGCTGTCCCCATAGGAGAACCCTTTGTAGAACCCTTTTTTTGGTACTAGGTAGAACACTTTTGGGTTCCGTGGAGAACCCTTTCCACAGAGGGTTTTACATGGAAGCCAGAAGGGTTCTACCTGGAACCCCAAAGCGTTCTCCTACGGGGACGGCCGGAGGACCCGTTTGGAACCCTTTATTCTAAGAGTGTACTGTATCATAGGTCTATAGACTTGTCTTCTCAAAACAGGCTTAAAACACAACAAGTAACAAACAAACATGTTCTCTTTATAATCTACAGTTAACTCTTTTCACTCAGGAAGGTATGTTGTGTGAAAGAGAGACAAAAAAATATTGTTCGAGAGACTAACAACAACTTACACTTCCTCAAAACAGTTTGTGTGTATTCATTAGTGCCCACCGTAGCAAAACGTTTGGCAACAGAAACCGTTTAGGTCACATTGTACAGCGTTTAGAGTAAACGGTTTATGTTTTATTTAACATCTTAAAACTGTTGGCTGTGGAGTAAACTAATGAATACAACCCAGGTTGTCGCCTACGACTCGGCATGTTGATACCTGCCTCTTGCTGAAACCTGAACGTAGCCTGAGGGGTATACTATGATACAGGCTTGATATACTGGTTTTCTAAAGTTAGCCAGCTTCAGTTAGCTTCACATTCCAGCTCAGGCCTCACCCATCACAATATACACAACAGAACAGAAAAAAATCACAATGAAGTTTCAAGGTGAGAATCCTGCCAGGGATTATAGTAAAGTGTGTAGATAAATTAAATGTAATGTTAGTATAGTGAATGACAGTAAAACACTCCTAACAGTCTACTACTACTGAGACAGGTTGGTGTAATGTTAGTATAGTGAATGACAGTAAAACACTCCTAACAGTCTACTACTACTGAGACAGGTTGGTGTCAGTTTAATCATATAAATGGAGCAGACTGGACGTGGTCAAGTCAAATTCAATATATCAATATTCAGATATTATACTTCTACATTTAACATTTCATATGATAATGTAATTGTATCATAGTTCCACTATAGTGCACTGATCCTCTACATTTCATATGATTATGTAATTGTATCATAGTTCCTCTATAGTGTAGTGATCCTCTACATTTCATATGATAATGTAATTGTATCATAGTTCCACTATAGTGTAGTGATCCTCTACATTTCATATGATAATGTAATTGTATCATAGTTCCTCTATAGTGCAGTGATCCTCGCTATATGAGCCACTTCACAATTCTAACCAAGTGACCCAATTGGTGCCAATGGTGCGATGCGTAGGTTGTTGGCCTTTTACATGTGAGACCTGGGTTCACTTCCCTGCCCAGCTGTTTGCTACATTGGTGTCAAAAGTGGTATGGTGTCTGTGAGGTCATCAGAATGGACCGGATGTGTTAGGGGTCTGAGTAGTCGAAGCACGGGACTAATTAACACTGATACTGGGTTAACACTATTGATACTGATACACTATTGATATTGATACTGGGTTAACACTATTGATACTGATACTGGGTTAAACCTATTGATACTGATACTGGGTTAACACTATTAATACTGATACTGGGTTAACCCTATTGATATTGATACTGGGTTAACACTATTGATACTGATACTGGGTTAACCCTATTGATATTGATACTGGGTTAACACTATTGATACTGATACTGGGTTAACCCTATTGATATTGATACTGGGTTAACACTATTGATACTGATACTGGGTTAACCCTATTGATACTGATACTGGGTTAACCCTATTAATACTGATACTGGGTTAACCCTATTGATACTGATACTGGGTTAACACTATTCATACTGATACTGGGTTAACACTATTAATACTGATACTGGGTTAACCCTATTGATACTGATACTGGGTTAACCCTATTTATACTGATACTGGGTTAACACTATTTATACTGATACTGGGTTAACCCTATTGATACTGATACTGGGTTAACACTATTTATACTGATACTGGGTTAACCCTATTGATACTGATACTGGGTTAACCCTATTGATACTGATACTGGGTTAACACTATTGATACTGATACTGGGTTAACACTATTGATACTGATACTGGGTTAACCCTATTGATATTGATACTGGGTTAACACTATTGATATTGATACTGGGTTAACCCTATTGATATTGATACTGGGTTAACACTATTGATATTGATACTGGGTTAACCCTATTGATACTGATACTGGGTTAACCCTATTGATATTGATACTGGGTTAACACTATTGATATTGATACTGGGTTAACCCTATTGATACTGATACTGGGTTAACACTATTGATACTGATACTGGATTAACACTATTGATACTGATACTGGGTTAACCCTATTGATACTGATACTGGGTTAACCCTATTGATACTGATACTGGGTTAACCCTATTGATACTGATACTGGGTTAACACTATTGATACTGATACTGGGTTAACACTATTGATACTGATACTGGGTTAACACTATTTATACTGATACTGGGTTAACCCTATTGATACTGATACTGGGTTAACACTATTTATACTGATACTGGGTTAACCCTATTGATACTGATACTGGGTTAACCCTATTGATACTGATACTGGGTTAACCCTATTTATACTGATACTGGGTTAACACTATTTATACTGATACTGGGTTAACCCTATTGATACTGATACTGGGTTAACACTATTTATACTGATACTGGGTTAACCCTATTGATACTGATACTGGGTTAACCCTATTGATACTGATACTGGGTTAACACTATTGATACTGATACTGGGTTAACACTATTGATACTGATACTGGGTTAACCCTATTGATATTGATACTGGGTTAACACTATTGATATTGATACTGGGTTAACCCTATTGATATTGATACTGGGTTAACACTATTGATATTGATACTGGGTTAACCCTATTGATACTGATACTGGGTTAACCCTATTGATATTGATACTGGGTTAACACTATTGATATTGATACTGGGTTAACCCTATTGATACTGATACTGGGTTAACACTATTGATACTGATACTGGATTAACACTATTGATACTGATACTGGGTTAACCCTATTGATACTGATACTGGGTTAACCCTATTGATACTGATACTGGGTTAACCCTATTGATACTGATACTGGGTTAACACTATTGATACTGATACTGGGTTAACCCTATTAATACTGATACTGGGTTAACCCTATTGATATTGATACTGGGTTAACACTATTGATATTGATACTGGGTTAACCCTATTGATACTGATACTGGGTTAACACTATTGATACTGATACTGGGTTAACACTATTGATACTGATACTGGGTTAACCCTATTGATACTGATACTGGGTTAACACTATTGATACTGATACTGGGTTAACACTATTGATACTGGGTTAACCCTATTAATACTGATACTGGGTTAACACTATTGATACTGATACTGGGTTAACCCTATTGATACTGATACTGGGTTAACCCTATTGATACTGATACTGGGTTAACCCTATTGATACTGATACTGGGTTAACCCTATTAATACTGATACTGGGTTAACCCTGTTAATACTGATACTGGGTTAACACTATTAATACTGATACTGGGTTAACCCTATTGATACTGATACTGGGTTAACACTATTGATACTGATTCTGGGTTAACCCTATTGATACTGATACTGGGTTAACACTATTGATACTGATACTGGGTACTGATACTGATACTGGGTTAACCCTATTGATACTGATACTGGGTTAACCCTATTGATACTGATACTGGGTTAACCCTATTGATACTGATACTGGGTTAACCCTATTGATACTGATACTGGGTTAACACTATTGATACTGATACTGGGTTAACCCTATTAATACTGATACTGGGTTAACACTATTTATACTGATACTGGGTTAACCCTATTGATACTGATACTGGGTTAACACTATTGATACTGATACTGGGTTAACACTATTGATACTGATACTGGGTTAACCCTATTGATACTGATACTGGGTTAACACTATTAATACTGATACTGGGTTAACCCTATTGATACTGATACTGGGTTAACACTATTGATAATGATACTGGGTTAACCCTATTGATACTGATACTGGGTTAACCCTATTGATACTGATACTGTGTTAATACTATTGATACTGATACTGGGTTAACCCTATTGATACTGATACTGGGTTAACACTATTGATACTGATACTGGGTTAACCCTATTGATACTGATACTGGGTTAACACTATTAATACTGATACTGGGTTAACCCTATTGATACTGATACTGGGTTAACCCTATTGATACTGATACTGGGTTAACCCTATTAATACTGATACTGGGTTAACCCTATTTATACTGATACTGGGTTAACACTATTGATACTGATACTGGGTTAACCCTATTGATACTGATACTGGGTTAACACTATTAATACTGATACTGGGTTAATACTATTGATACTGATACTGGGTTAACCCTATTAATACTGATACTGGGTTAACACTATTGATACTGATACTGGGTTAACACTATTTATATGTTAAGGGCTCTAACATTGGAACAAAACTATTTGTCTCCCTCTTGATGTTGCTTGCAGTTCCTCTCTCTCTTCCTGCATTCCTCTAACCCCACCCCTCTGGCAGAACCAGGAAATCCATCCCCCTTCACAAACTGTCTTCTGAGGAAACGAAACTGATCTGAGTCTCTGTCTCGTCTGTCTGTGTGAGAGTGAACAACCGTCCAAATGGCTCAACAGGGAGTTCTGCTGGACCAGGACCAGTTCTGTTGTTCTGTCTGTCTGGATCTACTGAAGGAACCAGTCACCATCCCCTGTGGACACAGTTACTGTAGGAGCTGTATTGAGGGCTGCTGGGATCAGGATGTTCTGAAAGGGGTCTATAGCTGTCCTCAGTGCAGACAGACCTTCAGTCCGAGGCCGACGCTGAGTAAAAATAACATGTTGGCTGAGCTGGTGGAGAAACTGAAGAAGACAGGACTCCAGGCTGCTCCCCCTCCTGCTCTGTGCTATGCTGGACCTAGAGATGTGGCGTGTGATTTCTGCACTGGGACCAGAAAGCAGAAAGCCCTCATGTCCTGTCTGGTGTGTCTGGCCTCTTACTGTGAGACTCACCTCCAACCTCACTACAAATCTCCTGCTTTGAAGAAGCACAAGCTGGTCAAAGCCACCGCACAACTACAGGAGAAGATCTGCTCTCATCATGACAAACTGCTGGAGGTTTACTGTCGTACCGATCAGCAGTGTATCTGTCTGATGTGTACAATGGATGAACATAAAGGCCATGATACAGTGTCAGCTGCAGCAGAGAGGACTGAGAAACAGGTAAGACCAGAACAACTTGTTGGTGACTGTCTGATAAACAAAGAATTAAAGATACAGTAGGAACTAAGGCTGTTTGAATATGAGATCATTGAAATGAAATGAATCCTCAGCAGAACAAATATGAACACAAACCTTGAGTATATTGATATGTCAACCCAGATTCTCTAAATGTATCACCATTTTATAATGTCAAAGACTATTATCATTCTGAATGCCCTTTTATGAGTCCAAAGTTCAGTCTCAACCTGTTGATACATGTAGTCCTACCATAAAAACTATAATCATTCACATAGCAACAAATAAATATCATTTAGTAAATGGACCATCCATTTTTTTAGATCTTCCTCTCTATGGGCCCTATGTCACATTACTATACTATTGATCTACTGGACTAATAAAGCTTGATAGCTGATTGAAGAGTGATTCTCCACAGAGGCAGCTGGGGATGAGTCAGCAGAAGGTCCAGCAGAGATTCCAGGAGAGAGAGAAGGAGCTGAAGGAGCTCCAACAGGCTGTGGAGTCTTTCAAGGTGAGTATTGTTGACCAGAGGAGACACACCATTTCACCTGTCTCCTCCAGGCAGAGAGAGAGAGAGAGAGAGAGAGGTAGAGGGGCCCCTATCCAATCCCACTGACCCCACTGTTGGGAACAGGTTGTCACTGCTGAGGCAGTGAAGAAAGTAAAGGAGGATGGGTCAAGGCTGAGGGATCCTGAGAGGATCCCTGTGAGTAGTAGATCTGTGACAGCACAGAGGGATGGGCCAACCAGTGATATATGCTTCAGTAAGGTTGGCTTCTTAGTGTTCATAGCAAATGGTTATCAACTGTACCGCAGAAATGGAATGTAAATCACAGGAAAAAAAATATGTTTTGGTGGCAGCTGCAGAGAAGTATTTGGTCATACTAGATTTGACTTCAGAAGAGTTCCAGGGTGTGTTGAGTGGTGGTGTCCCGTCCTCCCAGGCCGGTGGCCTGGTTACAGGAGCAGATCGGGTCAAAGTAGTGGAATGGGGTAGTGGGTTTTAATGAGTGTAGGGTTAGTTGGCCTGGTGCAGGAGCAGATAGGGTCAAAGTAGTGGAATGGGCTAGTGGGTTTTAATGAGTGTAGGGTTAGTTGGCCTGGTGCAGGAGCAGATAGGGTCAAAGTAGTGGAATGGGGTAGTGGGTTTTAATGAGTGTAGGGTTAGTTGGCCTGGTGCAGGAGCAGATAGGGTCAAAGTAGTGGAATGGGCTAGTGGGTTTTAATGAGTGTAGGGTTAGTTGGCCTGGTGCAGGAGCAGATAGGGTCAAAGTAGTGGAATGGGGTAGTGGGTTTTAATGAGTGTAGGGTTAGTTGGCCTGGTGCAGGAGCAGATAGGGTCAAAGTAGTGGAATGGGGTAGTGGGTTTTAATGAGTGTAGGGTTAGTTGGCCTGGTGCAGGAGCAGATAGGGTCAAAGTAGTGGAATGGGGGTAGTGGGTTTTAATGAGTGTAGGGTTAGTTGGCCTGGTGCAGGAGCAGATAGGGTCAAAGTAGTGGAATGGGGTAGTGGGTTTTTAATGAGTGTAGGGTTAGTTGGCCTGGTGCAGGAGCAGATAGGGTCAAAGTAGTAGAATGGGGTAGTGGGTTTTAATGAGTGTAGGGTTAGTTAGTTAGAAGGGTGTTTTTTAGTATTATCATAATTTCCCCTTTTCCCATTTTGTATCCCATAATATCATGTATTTATATTATAGACCAGTTGAGGCAGGTGAGATGCCTTTGGATATACGACGTAATAAATTGTCATTAGCTTATTGGGTTGAAAGGCTGTGAGGTTGAGCATCCCACTGCTACTGTTCTAGATGACTGTTGGGAATATACTAGTAGACAAGGCAGTGGTTTTGGTTGGACAGTTGGAAAGCTTGCTGATGAGAGTAGTTTCAGGGAGTTGGAGGTTGGCCCTTTCTGTGGTGATAGGGGATGTTCCTCCATGGTTACTCCCAGATCCTGTTGTTGATCTAACCTTGGTAGACAAAAGGAAAAGATTGGGTCAGAAGTCAGTGATAAAGGGAAACTGGTTGACAATTACATTGGTAGAAGTTGTTATGCTTTTTTTACCTCTTTTCACAGATGGATCCAAGGGCCCAGATAGTGGGCCCACAGGAGCAGGTGTTTACCTTCCTGAATGTGATGTGCAGATATGTAGAAGACTAACAGATGAACTGTCAGTGTACTCAGTTGAACTGTTGGTGATAATAGTTGTCCTCCAGTGGGTGGAGGACGTACAGCCTGTTAGAGTTATAGTATCCTCAGATTCTCTGTCTGTATTGAATAGTTTATCATCTGGTAAATCTATTAGGAGTGACCTACTATTGGAGGTATTAATGTTATTATGGAGAATTGAGAGAATGGGTCTAGTAGTGAGATTCTGCTGGGTCCCAGCACATTCGGGTGTGGAATGGAATGAAATTGTAGACTAGTTAGCTAAAATAACTTTAAAACAAGATATAATATATATTAATGTTCCACTGGGTAGAGGTGAGGACAAATGTGAGATCAGAGCCATTTTGATAGATGTGTGGCAGAAGAGATGGGACTCTGAGCACAAGGGACGGCATTTATATGCCCTCCAAAGAAAGGTCGGTGGACCAAGGTTCAAAGGTCAGATTAGGAAGGAAGAGGTGGTGTTTCCTCGATTGTGTTTAGGACATTGTACATTGAACTGGTCCTTCCATCTGGTTGGCAGCATGTGAATGGTTTGTGTCTGGAGGGTATTGTCAATGAAACGGTGCAGCATGTGTTGTTATATTGTTGTAAGGATGTTGAAGAGAGGGAAAGATTGAAGTGTAGGGTCATTGAGGTTGGACGGGGTTGGATGGGGGTTTGGAAGGGATTTGGGGGATGGGGGAGGGTCTATTAGAAGTTAGTAGGGATCTTTTTTATTTTCTCAGAAGTACTGAGTTAGGTAGGAGGATTTAGAAATGGTGTAAACCGTGATTGAACACACTCCAGCACAGTAGGAGGCGCCATGCTCCTTTAACGTTGGTTTGAGGACCGCCATTATACCATAGAAGAAGAAGAAGTTGGTAACGTGAGGTTTTGTCGTTCGTAAAGAGTGCAGCTATTCTTTTGCCTATTTTCCAAATGTATTTTGTCATGGTGGGAGGGTTTGTTTATCGGTTTCCTCTGTTTATCGGTTAGAGTTGAGGAGGGAGTAGGGTAGTTTGATGTCCTCAACCGAGTGGAGAAGAAACGCTGTCTCTTCAGGTGCGTTGTGGAGAATGGTGTGGAGGAATTATTGATCCTGGTCGGTGAACAGGTGGGAGAGGAACATATACACTCTGTATCCAGAATGAACAAGGCGGTGGTTGTGGTAATGTAAAAGGTGAGTCTTGTTGTCCGGCTAGTTACCAGTATGATTTATGTGAGGGGTTGTGTTGGTGCTGATTTCGACAAGAGTAGTGGTGTCTAATCTGCCTCCGTTTATTACCACCGAACAGATCCGTAAAGAGTTGGTTCGTTTTGCTAAATGTGGAAGTGTTTTTCTGAACGAAATTCAAGGTTAAACAGAGGAGGGGTGGTACACAGGGTTTGTTAGCACAGAGGAGCCCAGTGATATAATATTATATATATATAATATTACTATATGTCCCAGCTGTTTGCTGTGGTTTTGAAGTAATTATCTTCCAGCCCGCGTTAACCTTGTAGGTTTACCTCAGGTAACTTATTATTAACTATCCTTGTAGGTTTACCTCAGGTCACTTATTATTAACCAACCTTGTAGGTTTACCTCAGGTAACTTATTATTAACTATCCTTGTAGGTTTACCTCAGGTAACTTATTATTAACTATCCTTGTAGGTTTACCTCAGGTAACTTATTAAGAACTATCCTTGTAGGTTTACCTCAGGTAACTTATTATTAACTATCCTTGTAGGTTTACCTCAGGTAACTTATTATTAACTAACCTTGTAGGTTTACCTCAGGTAACTTATTATTAACTATCCTTGTAGGTTTACCTCAGGTAACTTATTAAGAACTATCCTTGTAGGTTTACCTCAGGTAACTTATTATTAACTAACCTTGTAGGTTTACCTCAGGTAACTTATTATTAACTAACCTTGTAGGTTTACCTCAGGTAACTTATTATTAACTAGGTTACAGCTACTAATAATGGTAACTGGTAATTTGATATGTGTTGAAATCTGTTGGTTCGTAGACATCAAATAGAGAGAATGCTGCGCAGGTTCACTGAGTTGTAAACCTAATGGATAGGTGGAGATCATTGATTTGTAGCTCTGACTCAGTTGCTACCTCAGATTATGACCCTATCAAGTGTGGTGAATGAGGTATGTAGTTCCCACAGAAGACCACAGGGAGGAGCAAGAGAGATATAAACCCACACAGTTTATCTCTTTAAATACCCTGAACCTAACAATCAATCTAATGTATTTATGAAGACCTTTTTACATCAGCAGATGTCACAAAGTGCTGTACAGAAACTCTAACCCTACGTATAACCTGTTTTATCCTGAACCCTAATTCTAGGGTAGGGTAGCCTACAACCCCTTTAGAAACTATTATAGTAATAATATTATGTTAGTAAATACCATTATAGTACTAAATAGGTTCTATTGTTATTTTTTTAATAAAACCTATGTATAGTACTTAGCATTTAACTGTTTTTTGTTATTTAATTATATTTATTATTTAGAGGAGTCTGTCTAAATAATGAAAAGTTAAGTTATTGCTACACTTTTTAATGAAACCATTATTTAACCATGTGGGCCAGTTGAGAACAAGTCCTTTATTTAACCAGGTAGGCCAGTTGAGAACAAGTCCTTTATTTAACCAGGTGGGCTAGTTGAGAACAAGTCCTTTATTTAACCAGGTGGGCCAGTTGAGAACAAGTCCTTTATTTAACCAGGTGGGCCAGTTGAGAACAAGTCCTTTATTTAACCAGGTAGGCTAGTAGAGAACAAGTTCTCATTTACAACTGCGACCTGGCCAAGATAAAGCAAAGCAGTGTGACACAAACAACAACACAGAGTTACACATGGAATAAACAAACGTACCGTCAATAACACAATAGAAAAGTCTATATACAGTTGTGCAAATGAGGTAAGATAAAGGAGGTAAGTTAATAAATAGGCCGTGGTGGCGAAATAATTACAATGTAGCAATTAACCTCTATGGG